>NW_024722227.1:25209805-25229878 GCF_018991925.1 Homarus americanus | reverse complement strand
TAGGGTCAGGTATGGTTAGGTTTAGGTGTGTCAGGTAGTGGAGGTTTAGGTAGGTTAAGGTATGGATAGGTTTAGTAGGTTGTTCAGGTATGGTTAGGTTTAGGTTAGTGTTGGGCATGTGGATAGGTTTAGTAGGTTAGGTGTGTATGGTTAGGTTTAGGTAGGTTAGTGTCAGGTGTATAGTTTTAGGTAGGTTAGTGTTGGGTATGTGATAGGTTTAGGTAGGTTAGGTCAGGTATGGTTAGGTTTAGGTAGGTTAGTGTTGGGTATGGTTAGGTTTTAGGTAGGTTAGTGTGCAAGGATAGGTTTTAGGTAGGTTAGTGTTGGTGGATAGGTTTAGGAGGTTTCAGGTATGGTTAGGTTTAGGTAGGTTAGTGGTCAGGTATGGATAGGTTTAGGTAGGTTAGGTCAGGTATGGTTAGGTTTAGGTGTTAGGTCAGGCATGGTTAGGTTTAGGTGGTGTGTATGGATAGGTTTAGGTAGGTTAGTGTCAGGTATGGGATAGGTTTAGGTAGGTTGAAGTCAGGTATGGTTAGGTTTAGGTAGGTTAGTGTCAGGTATGGTTAGGTTTAGGTAGGTTATGTTGGGTATGGGTGGTAGGTTGTGTGTCGGTATGGGATAGGTTTAGTGAGGTTAGTGTTGGGTATGGATAGGTTTAGGTGGGTTAGGTCAGGTATGGTTAGGTTTAGGTAGGTGAGTGTCAGGTATGGATAGGTTTAGGTAGGTTAGTGTCAGGTATGGATAGGTTTGGGTAGGTTAGTGTCGGGTATGGTTAGGTTTAGGTAGGTTAGGTGTTGGGTATGGATAGGTTTAGGTGGTTAGGTCAGGTATGGTTAGGTTTAGGTAGGTTAGCACAGGTGGATAG
Source organism: Homarus americanus (assembly GCF_018991925.1). Lineage (NCBI taxonomy): Eukaryota > Metazoa > Arthropoda > Malacostraca > Decapoda > Nephropidae > Homarus > Homarus americanus. The sequence continues at coordinate 25,229,013 of NW_024722227.1, read as the reverse complement.
GTTTAGGTAGGTTAGTCAGGTATGGATAGGTTTAGGTAGGTTAGTGGGCATGGATAGGTTTGGTAGGTTAGGTCAGGCATGGTTAGGTTTAGGTAGGTTAGTGTTGGGTATGGTTAGGTTTAGGTAGGTTGAGTGTCAGGTATGGATAGGTTTAGGTAGGTTAGTGTTGGGTATGGTTAGGTTTAGGTAGGTTAGGCTGGGTGGGGGATAGGTTTGGGTAGGTTGAGTGTCAGGTATGGATAGGTTTAGGTAGGTTAGGTCAGGTATGGATAGGTTTAGGTAGGTTAGGGTCAGGTATGGTTAGGTTTAGGTAGGTTAGTGTTGGGTGATAGGTTTAGGTAGGTTAGTGTCAGGTATGGATAGGTTTAGGTAGGTTAGTGTTGGGTATGGATAGGTTTGTAGGTTAGGGTCAGGTATGGTTAGGTTTAGGTAGGGTTAGTGCTGTGTGGGATAGGTTTAGGTAGGTTAGTCAGGTATGGATAGGTTTAGGTAGGTTAGTGTTGGGTATGGTTAGGTTTAGGGTAGGTTAGTGTTGGGATGGATAGGTTTAGGTAGGTTGTACAGTGGTTAGGTTTAGGTAGGTTAGTGTCAGGTATGGATAGGTTTAGGTAGGTAGCGTCAGGTATGGGATAGGTTTAGGTAGGTTAGTGTGCGGGTATGGATAGGTTTAGGTAGGTTAGGTCTGTGTGTGGTTAGGTTTAGGTAGGTTAGTGTTGGGTGGTTAGGTTTAGGTAGGTTAGTGGTCAGGTGGATAGGTTTAGGTAGGTTAGTGTTGGGTATGGTTAGGTTTTAGGTGAGGTTATGTTGGGTATGGATAGGTTTAGGTAGGTTAGTGTCAGGTATGGTTAGGTTTAGGTAGGTTAGTGTCAGGTATGGATAGGTTTAGGTAGGTTAGTGTCAGGTATGGATAGGTTTAGGTAGGTTAGTGTTGGGTATGGATAGGTTTAGGTAGGTTAGGTCAGGTATGGTTAGTTTAGGTAGGTTAAGGCATGGGATAGGTTTGTGTAGGTATGGATAGGTTTGTAGGTTAGTGTCAGGTGGTTAGGTTAGGCAGGTTAGTGTTGGGTAGGATAGGTTTAGGTAGGTTAGGGTCAGGTATGGTTAGGTTTAGGTAGGTTGAAGGTCAGGTGGATGGGTTTGAGGTTAGGTCAGGATGGTAGGTTTAGGTAGGTTAGTGTTGGGTGTGAGGTTTGAGTTAGGTGGGTATGGATAGGTTTAGGTAGGTACAGGTATGGTTAGGTTTAGGTAGGTTAGTGTGGGGTGGATAGGTTTAGGTAGGTTAGGGCAGGTGTGGATAGGTTTAGGTAGGTTAGTGTTGGGTATGGTTAGGTTTAGGTAGGTTAGGTCAGGTATGGTTAGGTTTAGGGAGGTTAGTGTCAGGTATGGTTAGGTTTTAGGTAGGTTATGTCAGTATGGTTAGGTTTTAGGTAGGTTAGTGTCGGGTATGGTTAGGTTTAGTAGGTTAGTGCAGGTATGGTTAGGTTTAGGAGGTTAGTGTCAGGTATGGTTGGGTTTAGGTAGGTTAGTGTTGGGATGGATAGGTTTAGGTAGGTTAGGGTCAGGTATGGTAGGTTTAGGTAGGTTAAGGCAGTGGTTAGGTTTAGGTAGGTTAGTGTTGGGTATGGATAGGTTTAGGTAGGTTAGGTCAGGTATGGTTAGGTTAGGTAGGTTATTGTCAGGTAGTGGATAGGTTTAGTAGGTTAGTGTCAGGTATGGATAGGTTTAGGTAGGTTAGTGTTGGGTATGGATAGGTTTAGGTAGGTTGGTGTCAGGTATGGTTAGGTTAGTCGGGTAAGTGGTTAGGTTTCTAGGGTAGGTTAGTGTCGGGCATGGATAGGTTTAGGTAGGTTGTATCAGGTATGGTTAGGTTTAGGTAGGTTAGCGTCAGGTGATGGGTTAGGCTTAGCAGGTTAGCGTCGGCATGGTTAGGTTTAGGTAGTTAGTGCTCAGGTGCGGATAGGTTTAGGTAGTTAGGTCAGGTATGGTTAGGCTTAGTAGGTTGAAAGGTCAGGTATGGTTAGGTTTAGGTAGGTTAGTGTCAGGTATGGATAGGTTTAGGTAGGTTAGTGTCAGGTATGGATAGGTTTAGGTAGGTTAGTGTTGGGTATGGTTAGGTTTAGGTAGGTTAGTGTTGGGTATGGATAGGTTTAGGTAGGTTAGGTCAGGTATGGTTAGGTTTAGGTAGGTTAGTGTCAGGTATGGATAGGTTTAGGTAGGTTAGTGTCAGGTATGGATAGGTTTAGGTAGGTTAGTGTTGGGTATGGATAGGTTTAGGTAGGTTAGGTCAGGTATGGTTAGGTTTAGGTAGGTTAGTGTCAGGTATGGATAGGTTTAGGTAGGTTAGTGTCAGGTATGGATAGGTTTAGGTAGGTTAGTGTTGGGTATGGTTAGGTTTAGGTAGGTTAGTGTTGGGTATGGATAGGTTTAGGTAGGTTAGGTCAGGTATGGTTAGGTTTAGGTAGGTTAGTGTCAGGTATGGATAGGTTTAGGTAGGTTAGTGTCAGGTATGGATAGGTTTAGGTAGGTTAGTGTTGGGTATGGATAGGTTTAGGTAGGTTAGGTCAGGTATGGTTAGGTTTAGGTAAAGTTATTGAGCCTCAGGTATGGATAAGGTTTAGGTGAGTTAGTGTCAGGTATGGATGGGTTTAGGTAGGTTAGTGTTGGGTATGGTTAGGTTTAGGTACTTGGTGTTGGGTATGGATAGGTTTGGGTAGAGTTGGGTCAGGTATGGTTAGGTTTAGGTAGGTTGGTGTGGGTATGGATAGGTTTAGGTAGGTTAGTGTCAGGTATGGATAGGTTTAGGTAAGGTTAGTGTTGGGTATGGTTGTTTAGGTAGGTTGGGTCAGGTATGGTTTGGTTTAGGCAGGTTAGTGTATCCAGGTATGGTTGGGTTTAGGTGAGTTAGTGTCAGGTATGGATTTAGGTTTAGGTAGGTTAGTGTCGGGTATGGTTGGGTTTAGTAGGGTTAGTGTCAGGGTATGGTTGGGGTTTAGGTAGGTTGGTGTCGGGTATGTGGGTTGGGTTTAGGTGGGTTAGTGTTGGGTATGGATGAGTTTAAGGTAGGTTGGAATGGGTATGGTTAGGTTTAGGTAGGTTGAGTGTCAGGTATGGTGGAACTGGGTAGGTTGGTGTTGGGTATGGATATTAAGAGTTTAGGTAGGTTAGGTCAGGTATGGTTAGGTTTAGGTAGGTTATTGTCAGGTATGAATAGGTTTAGTAGGTTAGTGTCAGGTATGGATAGGTTTAGGTAGGTTAGTGTTGGGTATGGATAGGTTTAGGTAGGTTAGGTCAGGTATGGTTAGGTTAGGTCAGGTATGGTTAGGTTTAGGTAGGTTATTGTCAGGTATGAATAGGTTTAGTAGGTTAGTGTCAGGTATGGATAGGTTTAGGTAGGTTAGGTCAGGTATGGTTAGGTTTAGGTAGGTTAGTGTTGGGTATGGTTAGGTTTAGGTAGGTTAGTGTCGGGTATGGTTAGGTTTAGGTAGGTTAGTGTCAGGTATGGATAGGTTTAGGTAGGTTAGGTCAGGTATGGTTAGGTTTAGGTAGGTTGAGTGTCAGGTATGGTTAGGTTTGGGCAGGTTAGGTCAGGTATAGTTGGACTGGTGAGTTGAGTGTCGGGTATGGTTAGGTTTAGGTAGGTTAGTGTCAGGTATGGATAGGTTTAGGTAGGTTAGGTCAGGTATGGTTAGGTTTGGGTAGGTTGGTAAGGTATGGATTTAGGTTTAGGTAGGTTAGTGTCTAAAGGTATGGTTGGGTTTGGGTAGGTTAGTGTCAGGTATGGATAGGGGTTTGGAGTAGGGTTGGGAGTCAGGTATGGTTAGGTTTAGGTAAGGTTGAGTGTCAGGTATGGTTAGGTTTAGGTAGGTTAGTGTGTCGGGTATGGTTGGGTTTAGGTGGGTTAGTGTGGGTATGGTTAGGTTTAGGCAGGTTAGGTCAGGTATGGTTAGGTTTAGGTAGGTTAGTGTCAGGTATGGTTAGGTTTAGGTAGGTTAGGTCAGGTATGGTTAGGTTTAGGTAGGTTAGTGTCGGGTATGGTTAGGTTTAGGTAGGTTAGTGTCAGGTATGGTTAGGTTTAGGCAGGTTAGGTATGTTTAGGTTAGGTTAGTTTGTAACCAGAAAAAATAAATGGCTTGCCCTCTTGTTCACACTGTACTACTAGCTGACGACATTACTGCACCTAATTTGAAAACCTGAAATATGCTCATAATTGTTGGACATTTTTTCTTTTTTTACTATAACCATTATTTAGTTTTATGTTTTTTGCTTTAGACGAACAGCATTTATGCCAGTTTATAAAACCTTACCCAAAAAAGACCTTAGTGTATAATCCTAGCTTAGCCTATATTAGAAGAGCGTTATTTATAGTCTGGACTGTCAGGGTCTCCAGCAGAAGTTGATCACAGTAAATAGCCTTGATATATATATACTGTATATGTGTTGGACTCAGAAAACGAAAACCGACCACAACGAGTTGTGGTTGTTTGGAAAATAACCAGAAAGCGAAATTTTGCTATAGGTTAGGTTAGTTTGGGTTAGGTTAGGTTAGTTTGGATTGCGTTAGGTCAGGTCAGGTTAGGTTAGGTTAGTTTGGATTGAGTTAGGTCAGGTTAGTTTAGGTTAGTTTGGATTAGGTTAGGTTAGATTAGGGTAAAATGCAAACGCAAAATTTCGCTCTCTGGCTATTTTGAAAACAACCACAACGCCTTGTCGGTTTTTGGTTTCTGAGTCATATATATATATATATATATATATATATATATATATATATATATATATATATATATATATATATATATATATATATATATATATATATATATATATATATATATATATATATATATATATATATATATCATGGAAAATATTATGTAAAAGCCTCTATATTTCCACCATTGTGGAGACTATGGACACATTTTCCGTGACTAATAAGCCTTTGCATAACGGGATAAATCTGTCGCAGCGTGTCAGGTGTTGGCTGCAGTGATGTGGTCATAGAAAACCCACATTAGAATACTATAAAAGGCGAGATTATTCAGTGGCTTCAGGACAATTGGCTGCCATTTCAAGAACGCCCCACCATTACCTTACCTATTCCCTATTCAGATTGGGGTCTATTTGTCCCCAGGTGATAAAATTCTCTCAGGTGACAGTCGCTGTTGTTTATTTATGTTTTAAAGATATTTGGGCCCACCTGAAGATTAGCCCTGGAGTTAATTTCACCCTAAGATTAACCTAATTTAACTTAACCAAGCCTCCCCCCCCCCCACAGGTAGCGTTAGGGTATTTGATCATCCGGTGAAATAAGCTGCATAGGAGGGTTTATTCTTCAGGTGATCCGATATTCGTTTAGTTTTGATAGGAGATGAATTTGATGACAACTGATGCAGTTGGCCTGATCCTCAAAGCTGATTAGGGTGGATATCACTTAACATTGATGTGTACTGCCTAGTTAGTGGTGAACGTTACAATATGAGAACCTAATCACCGGTTAAAATGAGTTTATATGGTTAAGTTAGAGGAGTTTATGTAAGGTTATCTTAGATTAGATCATAAATTATCATGTAGATAGGTAAAAAATTAACATATGTATGTTTTTCAACTCCACTGTAAATTATGTATATACTTATAATATAAATGTACAAACTAAACAAAAATAAAAAATAATATTGAAGTGATAACCGTGGTAACATTATGAGATGTTTTTATTACTACCATGCTATTGTACTATTCCAGATGATACTAATTGTTACATAATACTTCCTGGAGATAAATGTATCGTATATATCAGGTGCCTACAGGAGAGCTCAGGTTCTCAACTGGCTCAGTCATGTTAATATTATGATTTTTAATCGACTCTGTATCTGTGTTCTGGCTAAATAAGCTTTTTCAATATCAATATCAATATCCCTACTAGTGAGAGAGTTGAAAGTATCACACACACACACACACACACACACACACACACACACACACACACACACACACACACACACACACACACACACACACACACACACACACACACACACACACACCCACACACACACACACACACACACACACACACATTGGGAGTAACTAACTTTTGATGAACTGGAACATATCTGTGTCTCCCGAGGATGAACATGACACAAGTATCATCTGTTTTCGTCATTCAGGATATTTTACCAAGTGACGCATCAGAGAAGAGTCAGTCATCTGGTCTTAAATGATGGGTTAGGATGAGACAATGAGATGCATTCATTACAAAGGTCAAAATTCATTAAAGGAAAGAGGGAATACAATGGTTCGTCGTCTTGGTGCAGGTGTGGATGTCTCCTTTAAGTTTCCCTGCCAGACGTAGAATTTAAGAGAATAAATGAAAAGAAAGTAAAGGAGGAGATGAAAACAGTAACACAGCTCAGTAGATGAAGAGAAAGTAACATAATGAAGGAGATTGAAAGGGAGTAACATTCAACGTAGTAGATGAAAAGAAAGTAACATTAAAGGAAATAAATGAAAATAAAGTAACAACGAAGTAGATGAAAAGGAACACGTCGCAGTTGTTAAAGAAGTAACACGGCGAAATAGACACAAGGAAAGTAACACTCACGGTAATGTCTCACCGTCGGTCGCACCTCATCTTAATTCCTCCAGATATAACACTAAACAACGTCTGGGATGATATACGGCGGATATAGTTTTTACCATAAGTGGACAACATTACGGCATAGATTTATTTATTGTAATTAAAATAGTTAATAGATTCAGTGCTCAAGGTAAGAATGACTCATACACACACTACTACTACTACTACTTTTTTTTTAACGTGTCCTCCAGCCTCCCCCAATAGCCACACCTTCGCCACCATTTTATTACCTTAATATTAAATATCTTAATACATAAGTAGCTATCCTATATGTGTTAAATTAGTTGAGCCGCAGATCTATGTGGCATTCAGTTAATATCTGCAGCAGTTGTTGGAGTTGGGGCAGAAGCTCTCGTTCCCCTGAGGCAGAGCAAAGCTGACCTAAGGAGAGGGAAGGACAGTCGACATCTCATCCAGGCTGTAACATAACTTCTTTGCTGTCACTCGGAATCGAGTATGACGATCATCCAGCTGTGATACAATGATATGAGTTGTTAGGGATGTCACCTAGGTTGGTGAGCTCTGAGGTGACTAGAGAGGGCGATACGGGACCGGCAGAGTCATCCACAGATGTTACACGTGTGGAGGGCTACATGTACTGCGGGAGAGGCGGTGGCAGCGTCTTTCCGGCGTTGGCGCTTGTCTGCCTCGGTATGCAGTCGGGCTAACTCGAAAGTATTGACACCTTCTCGTGTGATGCTCCTCCAAGCGTTACAATGTGGAGTGATCGTCTCCCAGGTGAGGGGGTCGATTTGGCACTTTTTCAGCTTTGTCTTAAGACTATCCTTATACCTTTTCAGTTGCTCGCCGGCATTACGTTTATTATTCGTTAGGTGACTATAAAGTAGCTGCTTTGGCAGTCTACTGTTGTCCATGCGGGTAACATGGCCAATCCAACGTAGTTGTTCATGGATAACGGTAGCCTCGATGCTCCTGGTGTTGGTGTCAGCAAGAATACTGGCATTTGTTCTCTTGTCTTCCCAGCGAACTCGGAGGATGGAACGTAGACTACGTTGGTGAAAGTTTTCAAGTGCCTTGAGGTGCCTCCTGTATGTGACCCATGTCTCGCTGCCATATAGCAGGGTGTGGAGGAACACTTCTCGATATACGTGCAACTTTGTAGGCAATTTCAGCTCCCTACAGCTTGAGACATGGGTACAGAGTCTGCTAAAGGTTTAAGATGCACATCTGATCCGATGCTGAATCTCTTCATCGATGTCCACAGTGGTGGACAAGTGGGAGCCGAGATAATGAAAGTGGGTAAGATTAGAGAGGGTAGTACCGTTAAGCTGGTTGGATAGTGGATGTGTGGCTGAACCAGAGGCAGGCTGAAAGAGAATCTGAGTCTTACATACATTTACCTCAAGGCCGAAGTGTGCATACACATCTGCGTAGGTGTTCAGGATCTCCTGTAGGTCGCGTCCAGTGTGAGCGACAAGGGTGAGGTCGTCTGCATACTGAAGTTCAGCAATGGAAGCTGCCGACACCTTTGTTTCTACCTGGATTCGTCTTATGTTGAAAAGACCCTTCATCCGGTACTGGATGTCCACCCTACCATCTAAATTGGCACTGGCACGGATAAGGAAGAGAGCTAAGAAAATGGAATAGAAAGTTGGTGCCAGTACACACCCTTGTTTTATTCCTGTTTGAATGGGATGAACTCAGACTGGGTGCTATTGTGCACGACACTGCCGTTTATGCCATCGTAGAGTTGCTTCACAATGGCGATGAATTTTGGTGGGCAGTCAAAACGGCTGAGGGTCCACCAGAGGGCTTCCCTGGTGACTGAGTCGAAGGCCTTGGTTTGGTCGCTGGAGGCCATGTACAGGTCATCGATGTTGTTCTCTGCACTTTTCCTGTATCTGGTGGGCAGCAAAGATCATGTCAGTGGTGCCACATGATGGTCTAAAGCCACATTGAGATTCTGGGAGGAAGTTTTCCGCCTCAGGAAGAAGTTTGTTTAGGAGGACTCGGGCGATAATCTTGCCAGCTACGGACAACAGCGAGATCCTGCAGTAGTTGCCACAGTCTGACCGGTCTCCCTTGTTCTTATAAATATTGACGATCTTGGGGGATTTCCTCCTTTTCCCATATATTCTCCAGGAGAGAGTGGAGACGGCTGGTAAGTAGAGGTCCTCCTGCTTTATACACTTCGGTTGGGATTCCATCAGGCCCTGAGGCTTTGTTATTTTGCATCTGTTTGATGGCAGTAGCTACCTCATCCAGGGATGGAGGATAGCTGAGTTGGGTTAGCTGTGGATGCTGAGGGACCTGCTGGGTGGTCAGGACATCCACTTCAGTGTTTCGGTTGAGCAGCGAATGATAGTGCTCTTTCTAGCATTGAAGGAGGCATTCTTCATCTTTAATTTAAGAGTTACCGTCGAGTGAGAGGAGGGGGGCTGCACCATGAGTGATTGGCCCATAAAATGTTTTAGTGGAATTGAAAAATTCGTGCATCTTGTGTTGGTCTGCAAGTTTTTTCGTTTCACATGCTTAATTTTTAAACCAGTCGTTCTTTAGATTGTGAAGTTCGTGCTGGGCTGCCACTTTCTTCTTGTGGAAGGTATCAGCTTTGGTCCGAGACTGAGGCTTGTTCTTTTATTCAGTTAAAGCAGCACGAGTACATTGATTGCTGGGTCATTTTCATCAAACCAGTCCTGGTGTTTTCTTTCGATCTAGCTGAGGGTGTCTGCAGGTTTTTGTCAGGACAATATCGAGAATACCGCATTCGGCACTGGAATTAGGTTTGTTTGTTGTCGGGTTGTTTATCAGCCCATGTTTGAGCTGCTCTGAAAGCATGTGCTATCGCTGGATCCTCCAGACGCTTAGTGTTAAAACCTCTTCTGGAGGCTTGCTGCCTTCTCCGTTTTGGGGCAACGTGAAGTGAGAGCTTGGCTTTGACGAGCCAATGATCAGTGTCGTAGTGGTGAGAGCCACACATGGCTTGGATGATGAGGCCATCTCGGCGATCTTTTTCTCTGACAATGATGTAGTCAATGAGATGCCAGTGTTTGGATTGTGGGTGTTGCCACGAACCCTTGATCTTGTCAGCCTGCCTAAACAAGGTATTGGTGATAGTGAGGTTGTGTGCAGCACACTTGCTGAGGAGGAGTAGGCCGTTGGGGTTACACTTGCCTAGTGCATTTCTCCCTATGGTTCCCTGCCAAATGTCAGCATCTCTGCCAATTCTGGCATTGAAGTCATCAAGGAGCACAACCTTATCTTCTCTGGGGATAGAGGTTAGCACTCTGTCAAGGTCGACATAAAAGGCCTCCTTGATGTCATCCTCTGCATCCAGTGTTGGGGCGTATGTACTGATGAAGAAGTCATGACGTGAGTGATTCAGTGGGACTCGGAGCATCATGAGGCGCTCGTTGATCCCAACAGTTAGCCTATGTAGGATGCATTGGGAGATGGCAAAGCCAACTCCATAAATGCTGTTCCTCTCCGCAACAGGCTTACCCTTCCAGAAGAAGGTATAGCCAGACCCCCGTTCTGTGAGTTGACCCTCGTCTGGGAGCCGGGACTCACTAATGCTGCTATGTCGATGTTATACCTAGCCAGCTCTTTTGCCACAGGGGCAGTTCTTCTTTCAGAATGCTCATTTGTGCCAGTATCCAGAAGGGTCCTGACATTCCATGCAGCTACCATAAGAGGCTGTATAGTTTGTTTTTGTTTTGATCTGTGATTATGATTGTGTTTTCGACCTCATAAAGGTGACCTTACTGGGTGCAGTTGCCCAGTCAGGTTGGTTCATTAGTCAGGCTATGTTTAGGGCACCTTTTCTAGCCCCCTCCTAATGTGGGGTGAGCAGAGTGGTTCCTCGAAAGGGCTCCTCAGTTGCACAGACTGAACCGGATTGCACTGCTGCCTAGATCCCAGTGCATAAACGACCATCTTATCTGTGCCACCCATGTGCAGAGTTGTGACTAGAGACTCCCGACAGTCATCTCTGCCCGTCCCCGTCGCCACTCGTCTGTCGCTATAGGACTTTTGGGGTACAGGGGTTTTGGTGATGATGAGGAGTATGATGAGCTGGGTGATGGTTGTGCGCGAGTTTATTTATGTGGTGAAGTAGGAGCGCAGGCTGCAACCACACCTTTTTCCTGATCCAGCGGGATCGGTGGTAGATGCGGTACCGTTCTTGCCTCGCAAGCGAGATGTCACGGGTTCGATTCCCGGGCCGGTGGAAGTTGTTTGGACTTACTTCCTTGCCCTCATTAGTCCCTGTTCACCTAGCAGTAAAGTAGGTACCTGTTGTAAGTCGAAAGTTGCGAATTCGTATTCAGGGAGTTGTTGGAGCTTCCAATAACTTGATGACATAAAACCACTGACTCTTCAGGCTTCTACGCCCTTGACTCTTCAGGCTTCTACTCCCTTAACTCGTGAGACATAAAGGCAAGCATGAACTTAGCATGCTTCCCTGTTGGGCGCTGTAAACGCTTCTGCGCTTCACCTTACACAAGGATGTAGGGGAGGGGGTGCCCAATAAATAATAATAATAATAAAAAAATTATAGCTTAGTGCTGGCTAGTTATTTATTATCCCTGTCCTTTCAGCAGTGTACAATGCTTCATCAAGCGTGGTAGTGTGTTAAGCCACGGCACCTAATTCTACTCTTACTCACTCCCAGTCACATGTTGTCCTTCCACTGCACCTTTTTTTTGACCCCTGTTACTTGAGTTGTATGTATGTATGTATGTATGTATGTGTGTATGTATGTATGTATGTATGTATAATAGTCTTTGGGACTATTATATAACAGCCTTGGAGCTGTTTAGTTTGTCGGGTTAAGTTGTCAAACCCAACTGGTTGTTTTCTCCATTTATTAAGTAAAATATAGTTTGTACACTTCAATAAAGTGAACACCGTAATTATCACCGGTAGTTGTGGGGGCTTGTGGACGGCAAGCTTATCCGGGAGCCTGGAGATCAACGTGCGATTATAGTTAGTGGTGAGTGGGTCCAGCCCAAGATAGCTGACCTAGGATATACTGGGGACGCCTTGTGGGTGCAAGTTACCCATCACGTGCTCTCAACATGTTACCTCACAGCTTATGGATAATCACGAGGTTCAATAATTATATAACACCAATGTATCAACCCATATATTTATAAATGATACTATCTAGTACATAGGGCTAACACCTATGTATGTATGTTTTCATGATAAATACCTAGCAAGTAATTGTAATTTGTGGTAAAAGATATTGCGGTAAATAAGCATAAATATCGTCAGCTACCATTGACTGTCGTGTACCGTGTGAACACTGCTCGGAGGTGGAGACACAACGAGGTTTACGAGTCTTTCTTTATGGCAGAATATGCAGGTCATTCAGCAGAGCACACAAATCTATTATTACTCGCTTAATTTCTATGTGGATCAATTTTATAAACGATTAAAATTATCATTACGTACAAATTACTCATTAATCGGTGGCATTATAACCCACCAAAAATTTTATTAATTTCCTTTGGGGGAGGGGGTGGTGTAGGGAATGTGTCTGTGCGTTATAAAACACTTGGAGGGCCTTTGGAGAGGGTTTGGAGAGGGGCTGCATCCCGTAACACCTTCAATGCTACCTTGTCTGTTGGGCTACACAAACTCTCTCACTAAGATTCTGAATATTTAACTTTGTCTCTTGAAGTAATGTAAGTTTCTTGAGGTTACTAGGTATTAGATATAGTATGCTCTGTCAAATTAGTGTTTTTAGCCCAAATTAACACAGTAATTAGTTTTTAACCTTTCAAATTACTGCAATCAGTGTTTTAGCCCAGTTTAAATACAGTAATTAGTGTTTTGAACCCCAATAACAGTAATTAGTGTTTTAACCCCAATTAAATACAGTACTTAGTAGTGTTTAAACCCTCAATTAAATACAGTAATTAGTTTTAACCTCACTAAATACAGTAATTAGTTTTAACCCCATTAAATAGCATTAGGTGCTCTTGAAATCTCTGAATTTTAATCGCTATAATTTGATTAAACTTTGGCCTCAATCTTCACCTCGTTATTCTCTTTCTCATCTTCTCCCACCTCACTCCTCCTCACCTCCCACCTCACCTCCCACCCCTCACCTCTCACCCCTACCCTCTCCCACCCCTAACCTCTCTCCTCCCACCCTCACTCCCCACCTCTCACCTTCCCACCCCTTCCCAACTTCTAACCCCTCCCACCTCACTCTCCCACCCCCTCACCTCCCACCCTAACCTCTCCCATCTGTCACCCTCCCACCTCACCTCCCACCTCACCTCCTCCCACCTCACCTCTCCTCACCCCCCTCACCTCTCCCACTTCACCTTCCCACCCCTCACCTTCCCACCTCACCTCTCTCACCTCACCTCCCACCTCATCTCTCCCACCTCATTCTCTCCCACCTCACCTCCCACTTCTTCCCACCCTCACCTCTCCCACCTCACTTCTCTCACCTCCCACCACCTCCTACACCTCATTCTCCCACCTCCTCACTTCCCACCTCACCCTCTCCCCACCCTCTCCCACCTCCCACCCCTCACCCTCTCCCACCCCCACCTCCCCATCCCCCCCACCTCCTCCCCACCCCCTCACCCTCCCACCTCACCCCACCCCCTCACCTCCTCCCCACCCCCCCACCTCCTCCCACCCCCCCCTCACTCCTCCCACCTCACCTCCTCCCACCCTCACCTCCTCCCACCCCACCTCTCCCACCCTCACCCTCCCACCCTGCCTCCCACCCTCACCTCCCACCCCTCACCCCCACCCCACCTCCCCACCTCTCTCCCACCTCACCTCACCTCCCACCCTCACCTCCCACCTCACTTCTCCCACCCCCCTCACCTCCCTCCCACCCTCACCTCTCCCACCTTCACCCTCCCACCCCCTCACCCTCCCCACCTCCCACCCCACCACATCTCCCACCCTCACTCCCACCTCACCTTCCCACCCCCTCCACCCTCTGCCTCCTCCCACCCCCTCACCTCTCCCAACCTCACCCTCCTCCCCCACCTCACCTCCTCCCACCTCACCTCCACCCTCTCACCTCCCACCCTCACCTTCCTCCCACCCCACCACCTCTCCCACCTCACACCTCTCCCACCTCACCCTCCCACCCTCACCTCCTCCCACCTCACCTCCCACCTCACCTTCACCCCACCTCTTCTCCCACCCCACCTCACCTCCCACCTCACCTCCCCACCCCTCACCTCTCCCACCCCACCCTCACTCTCCACCCTCACCTCTCCCACACACTCCTCCCACCCCACCTCCCCACCCTCACCTCTCCACCTCACCTCCCACCCCACCTCATCTCTCACCCTCCCACCCCCACCTCTCCCCACCCCTCACCTCTCCCACCTCACTCCCCACCCTCACCCCCACCCCACCTCCCACCCTCACCTCCCACCCTCACCTCTCCCACCCCACCTCTCCCACCCCCTCACCACCTCACCTCCCACCCCCACCACCTCTCCCACCTCACCTCTCCCACCTCACCTCCCACCCCTCACCTCCCACCACCTCTCCACCTCACCTCCCACCTCACCTCACCTCCTACCTCACCTCCTCCCACCTCACCTCCCACCTCACCTCCCACACCCCCACCCCTCACCCTCCTCCCACCCCCTACCTCCTCCCACCTCACCTCTCCCACCCCCTCACCTCCTCCCACCCCCCTCTGCCCTCCTCACCCCCTCACCTCTCCCCACCCCCTCCCACCTCACCTCCCACCCCCTCACCTCCCACCCCACCCCTCACCTCCTCCCATTCCCCACCTCCACCTCCCACCTCACCTCCCATCTCACCTCACCTCTCTCCCACCCTCACCTCCTCCCATCTCTCACCTCACCCTTCCACCTCACGACCTCACCTTCCTCCCACCTCACTCACCTCACCTCTCCTCATTCTCACCTTTCCTCCCACCTCACTGCCCCACCTCACCTCTCCCCACCCTCATCCTCCCACCTCACGCCCTCCACCTCACCTCCCACCCCACCCCCTCACCTCCCACCCCTCACCTCCCACCTCACCTCCCACCTCACCTCCCACCTCACCTCACCTCCCACCTCACCTCCCACCTCACCTCTCCCACCCTCACCTCTCTCCCACCTCACCTCACTTCCCACTCTCACCTCACCTTTCACCTCTCACCTTCCCACCTCACCTCCCATTCTCACCTCACCTTTCTCCCCACCTCACCTCCACCTCACCTCACCCCACCTCACCTCACCTCACCTCCCACCTCACCTTCTCCCACCTCACCTCCTCCCACCTCACCCCTCACCTCTCCCACCTCACCTCACCTCCTACTCTCCTAAATGTCGAGCTTCAGTAATTATTGTTGTGTGGCGCTGGTAAAGGTTGCATTATGTCTTAAAATTCACTCTCTGGTTGTTAAGTTATTGTGTATCCAGTGACGCCTAGGGAGGGGGAGGGAGGGGAGGGGTGGGGGAGGGGGAGGGGGAGGGGAGGGGAGGGGAGGGGGGAGGGGAGGGGAGGGGAGGGGTGAGGGGAGGGGAGGGAGGGGGGAGGGGAGGGGGGAGGGGAGGGAGGGAGGGGAGGGGGGGAGGGGAGGGGAGGGGAGGGGGAGGGGGAGGGGAGGGAGGGAGGGAGGGGTGGGAGGGGAAGGAAGAGGGGAGGGGAGGGGAGGGGAGGGGAGGGGAGGGTGAGGGGAGGGAGGTGGAGGGGAGGGGAGGGGAGGGGGAGGGGAAGGTGAGGGGAGGGGATGGTGAGGGGAGGTAGGGAAGCAGAGGGAGGGGAGGGGTGAGGGGGCGAGGGGAGGAGGGAGGGAGGGTGAAGGGAGGGTGAGGGAGGGTGAGGGGAGGGAGGGGAGGGGAGGGGAGGGAGGGTGAGGGGAGAGAGGAGGGGAGGGGAAGGGAGGGGAGGGAGGGAGGGGAAAAGGAGGTGGGGGGGAAGGGAGGGGGAGGAAGGAGGGTGGAGGGGAGAGTGAGGGGAAGGGGAGAGGGAAGGTGAGGGTGAGGGGAGGGGTTGGGTGAGGTGAGGGTGAGGGGAAGGTGAGGTGAGGGGAAGATGAGGTGAGGGGAAGGTGATAAAGAGGGAAGATGAGGCTGAGGGAAGGAGGTGGAGCTAGATTAGGTTAGGGTTAGGTTAGGTTAGGTTAGGTTAGGTTTTATGTTTGGTTATAAGTTGGTTAAAGGGTTAATTTAAAGTGTAAGAGTTGGTTAGGGGGTTACCTTGGGTGGTTAGGGTTAAGAAGTAGGTTGCTGGGTGTGTTAGTTGGTTGGCAAGAAGGCCAAAAGTAGGTTACCTGCAAGAAGGTTGGGTGTGTTAGGGTTAAGCTAAAAGAAGGTTAAAAAGGTTACCCGTGTTACTTGGTTGGCAAGAAGGGTTGGTGTACAGGGTTGCCTGCAAAAGTAGGTTGGTTGGGTAAAGAAGGGTTAAAAGTAGGGTTACCTGGGTGTTAGTTGGGTTAAAAACAGGTCACGTTGGGTGTTAGGGTTGGTTGCAAGCAGTTTGCTTGGTGTTAGGTTGTTGGGAAAAGAAGTTGGTTGGGTGTTAGGCTGGTTGGCAAAAGAAGTTGGTTGGTGTAAGGTCGAAGTTGGGCAAGAATAAGTTAAAAAGAATAATCTAAAAAGAAGTTGCTGGGGTGTGTTAGTTACCAAAAGTTAGGTTGCTGGCAAAAGAAGTTGTTAAAAATAGGTTGGTTAAGTTGTGTCACGTAAAAAGGAAATGTTCAAAAAGAAGTTGGAAGTTGCAATAGGTTGGTTAAAAGAAATACACTCAAAAAAGATAGATTGTTTAAAAAAGTAGGTTGTTGGGTGTTAGTCACCATGGCAAAAGTAATAAGTTGGTGTTAGGTTGTTGGGCGTGTTAGGTTACCTCAAAAGTAGGTTAAGTTGGTGTGTTAGGTCACCTTGGGTGCAAATAGTTGCTGGGTGCAAGTAGTCAAGTTGGGTGTGTTAGGTTGGTTGGGTGTTAGGTTGTTGGGTGTTAGTTTGTTGGGTGTAAGGTTTGTCAGTGTTAGGTTGTTGGGTGTGTTAGGTTGGTTATAAGAGTTGTTGGGTGCAAGAAGGTTGGCAAGAAGTTACCCTTGGGTGCGCAAGAAGTCACCAAAAGTAGGTTGTTGGGTGTGTTGTCGCGGGTGCAAGAGGTTGTTGGTGTAAGTAGGTTGTCAGTGTTAGGGTTGGTTGGTGTGTTAGTCATCGTGGGAAAAGCATAGGTTTTGTTGGGTGTGTTAGGTTGGGTTGGTGCAAGTTAAGTCACCATGTGTTAGGTTGGTTGCGTGTTAGTCACCCTGTGTGTTAGATTGTCAAAAAGTTAGTTGTCAGTGTTAGGTCACCTTAAAAAGTTATAGTTGGTTGGGTGCAATAGGTTGTTGGGTGTAAGTAGGTCACCCTGGGGTGTTGGTTGGGTTGCGCAAGCAGGTTACCCTAAAAAAGTTAGAATAAGCTGGGGTGTTAGGTTGGTTAAAGGTGTTAGGTTGGTTGAAATTAGGTCAATCAAAGTAGGTTGCTGGGTGTGTTAGGCTTACCTTGGGCAGTTGGTTGGGTGTAAGTAGGTTGTTGGGCAAAGTTAGGTTGGTTGGGTGTGTTAGGTTGCTTAAATAGGTTGAGTTTATGTGTTAGGTTGGTTTGCACAGTTACCGTAAAAGTAGGGTTGGTTGGGGTGTTTGGTCATCTTGGGGTGCAAGTTAGGTCAGGCTGGGGTGTGTTAGGTTATTAAAAAGTTAGGTTGTTGGGTGTGTTAGGTTGGTTGGGTGCAATAGGTCACTGGTGTGTTAGTCATCGTGGGTGTGTTAGATTACGTTATGTGTTAGGTTTATCGGTGTTAGGTTGTTGGTGTTAGGTCACTGTGTGAAGTCACTGTAAGTAGGGTTGTTGGGTGTTAGGTTACCGTGGGTGTTAGGTTACCGGGTGCAAGAAGGTTAAAGAAGTCACCTTGCAAGTAGTTGTTGGGTGCAAGCAGGTCACCCTTGGGTGTTAGGTCAATGTGGGCAAGTGTTGTCAGGCATAGTCATCTTGGTATGAAGTCATCGTAAGTAGTTAGGGTTGCTGGTGTTAGTCATCTTGAAAAGAATATCGCGGGCAGTTAGGTCATCGTGGCAAGAAGTCATCTTAAAAGAAGGTCAATGTAAGTGTTAGGTTGGTTGGGTGTTAGTCAATTCTTGGTATAAGTAGGTCACTGCAAATAGGTTGTTGGGCAAGAATAATTGGGTGTTAGGTTACCAAAAAGTAGGTTGGTTAAAAAATAGGTCGTCCCTGGGTGTTAGGTCAATGTTAGTCATCATGGCTCATAGGGTCATCGGTGCAAGTAGGGGTTGCTGTGTTAGGTCAATTTAAAAAGTAGGGTCAATGTGGGTGTGCTAGGTCACCGTGCAAGCAGGCTGTTGGTGTTAGGTCACTGTGTGTTAGGTTGGTTGGTGTTAGGTCACCGTGGGTGCTAGGTCACCGGTGTGCTAGGTCATCGTGGTGTGTTGAACACCGTGGTAAGAATAATGTGGGTGCAAGAATGGTCAGTAATAGGTTGGTTAAGTAGTCACTGTGTGTGTTTAGTTGTCAGTGCTAGGTTACCGTGGGTGTGTTAGTCATCGTGGGTGTTAGGGTTGTTGGATGTTAGGTTGGTTGTAGTGCTAGGGTTACCCTGGGTGTTAGGTTGGTCATACAGGTCACCGGCAAGTAGGTCAATGTAAGTGCTAGGCTGTCAGTGCTAGGTCACTGTAAGGCTATTGGGTGCTAGGTCATCAAGAAGCACGTGTGTTAGGTTGCTCGGGTGTGTTTAGGTCAATGCTAGGTCACCCTTAAAGTGCTAGGTCAGGGTTAGTGCTAGGTCAATGCGGGTGTGTTAGGTTAAAGTTATGTTAGGTTACTGCGTGTTGTGTTGCTGGGTGTTAGGTTACCGGGTGTGTTAGTTGCTTGGTGTTAGGTTGGTTGGGCAAAAAGAATACCGTGGGTGTGTTAGGTTGTGTTGGTGTGTTAGGTTGCCGGTGTCAGTTAATGTGGGTGTACACGTGTTGTCATCTGGTAAGTAGGTTAAAAGTAGTTACCGTGGTGTGCTAGGGTTACCGTGTGTTAGGTTGTTGCGTTAGGTTACCGTGGGTGTGTTTAGTGTCACCTTCCGGTGTAAGAGGTTTATCGGGTGTTAGGTTGGTTATGTGTTAGGTTACTGCGGGTGTGTTAGGTTTAATGTGGTGTGTTAGGTTACCGGTGCAAGAAGGCTACCGTTGCGTAAGTAGGTTGTTGCGTTGTTGTGTTAGGTTGGGTTGGTGCAAGAAGGCCGTGGGTGCTAGGGTTACCTTGGGTGTGTTAGGTTTACCTGGGTGTTAGGTCAATTTGGTGTGTGTTAGGTTACCGGTGTTTAGTTGTTGTGGGTGTGTTAGTCGTCGGGTGTTAAGTCACTGCAAGAAGGTTATGTATTAGTCATCAAAAGAAGTCATCAAAAGAAGTCATCGGGTGTGAGGTTGTTGGTATAGATTGTCATGACTGGGTTGCGTGCTAGGTTACCGTGCGGTCAATGGGTGTGTTAGTCATCGGGTAAAAAGGTTACCGGGTGTGTTAGGTTACCCTAAAAGAATACCCTTGGGTGCGTTAGGTTTGGTTATGTGCTTAGGTTACCAATGTAAGAAATCGAACTGAAGCATACTGAT
>NW_024722227.1:25197589-25209705 GCF_018991925.1 Homarus americanus | reverse complement strand
TCTTTAACATAAGCTGACTCCAGGCAGGAACAAAGGTGTCGGCAGCTTCCATTACTGAACTTCAGTATGCAGACGACCTCACCCTTGTCGCTCACACTGAACACGACCTACAGGAGATCCTGAACACCTATGCAGATGCGTATACACGCTTCGGCCTTGAGATTCAGCCACACCTCCACTATCCATCCAGATTAACGGTATTCCCTCTCTAATGTTACCCAAGTTGGTATCTCTGTTCCCACTTGTCCACCACCACGGACATCAATAAAGAGGTTCAACATCAGAACAGATGTACATCTCAAGCCATTGGCAGACTCCGTACCCATGTCTTCAGCTGTAGGGAGCTGAAATTATCTACAAAGTTGCACGTATATCAAGCAGTGGTCCTCCCCACCCTGCTATATGGCAACAAAACATGAGTCACATACAGGAGGCACGTCAAGGCACTTGAAAACTTTCACCAACATAGTCTACGTTCCATCCTCCGAGTTCGCTGGGAAGACAAGAGAACGAATCCCAATATTCTCACTGACACCAACTGTAGGAGCATCAAGGCTACCATTATCCATGAACAACTACGTTGACTTGGCCATGTTTCCCGCATGGACGACAGTAGACAGCCAAAGCAGTTACTTTACAGTCACCTAAAGAATAGTAAAAGTAACGCTGGCGGGCAACTGAAAAGGTATAAGGACAGTCCTAAGACAAACCTGAGAAGGTGCCAAATCGACCCCCTCACATGGGAGACGATCACTCCACACCGTAACACTTGGAGGAGCACCACACAAGGTGTAAATACGTTCGAGTTAGCCTGACTGCATACTGAGGCAGACAAGCGCCAACGCCGGAAAGACGCTGCCGCCGCCCCTCCCGCACTAGATGTAACCCTCCACACGTGCAACATCTGTAGTCGGTCCTGCCGGTCCCGTATCGGCCTTTCTTGTCACCTCAGAGCTCACCAACGAAGGTGACATCCTTAATAACTCATATCATTGTATCATAGCTGGATGATCGTCATACTCAATTCAGAGTGACGACAAAGTAGTAGTAGTAGTAGTAGTAGTATATGTGTGTGCGTGTGTTATTGTCCTGTTACGTTACATTAGGTTAATATCCGTTATCACCCTGTTACGTTACATTAGGTTAATATCCGTTATCATCCTGTTATGTTACATTAGGTTAATATCCGTTATCATCCTGTTACGTTACATTAGGTTAATATCCGTTATCATCCTGTTACGTTACATTAGGTTAATATCCGTTATCATCCTGTTACGTTACATTAGGTTAATATCCGTTATCACCCTGTTATGTTACATAGAACATCCGTTATCAACCTGTTGCGTTACATTAGGTTAATATCCGTTATCACCCTGTTATGTTACATTAGGTTAAATCCGTTATCGTTACGTTACATTAGGCTAATATCTGTTATCATCCTGTTACGTTACATTAGGTTAATATCCGTTATCACCCTGTTATGTTATATTAGGTTAACATCCGTTATCAACCTGTTGCGTTACATTAGGTTAAAGCGTATCACCTGTTAACATTAGGTTAATATCCGTTATCAACCTGTTACGTTACATTAGGTTATCCGTTATCACCCTGTTATGTTACATTAGGTTAATATCCGTTATCACCCTGTTATGTTACATTAGGTTAATATCCGTTATCAACCTGTTCCGTTACATTGTAATATCCGTATACCGTTACGTACATTAGTTATATCCGTTATCATCCTGTTATGTTACATTAGGTTAATATCCGTTATCACCCTGTTATGTTACATTAGGTTAATATCCGTTATCACCCTGTTACGTTACATTAGGTTAATATCCGTTATCAACCTGTTCCGTTACATTAGGTTAATATCCGTTATCACCTGTTACGTTACATTAGGTTAATATCCGTTATCATCCTGTTATGTTACATTAGGTTAATATCCGTTATCACCTGTTATTATCGTATCACCTGTTACGTTACATTAGGTTAATATCCGTTATCAACCTGTTACGTTACATTAGGTTAATATCCGTTATCACCCTGTTACGTTACATTAGGTTAATATCCGTTATCACCCTGTTATGTTACATTAGGTTAATATCCGTTATCATCCTGTTACGTTACATTAGGTTAATATCCGTTATCACCCTGTTATGTTACATTAGGTTAATATCCATTATCATCCTGTTACGTTACATTAGGTTAATATCCGTTATCACCCTGTTATGTTACATTAGGTTAACATCCATATCAACCTGCGTTACATTATTAACCACAACTCGTTGCGTTACATTAGGTTAATATCCGTTATCACCCTGTTACGTTACATTAGGTTAATATCCGTTATCAACCTGTTACGTTATTAGGTTAATATCCGTTATCACCCTGTTATGTTACATTAGGTTAATATCCGTTATCAACTGGCGGTTTACGTTACGTCCCAGTAGTACAGGTTGGGTAGTTAGGTTAGGTTAAGTAAGGTAGGTTAGGTTAGGTTAGGTTAAGTTAGGTAAGGTTAGGTTAGGTTAGGTTAGGTTTGGTTAGGTTAGGTTAGGTTAGGTTAAGGTTAGGTTAGGTTAAGGTAAGGTTAGGTTAAGGTTAAGGTTAGGTTAGGTTAGGTTAGGTTAGGTTAGGTTAAGGTTAAGTTAGGTAAGGTATCCTCTACTTCGTTAATATCCGGTATCATGACCTTATCCCCTGACACAGGAAGCTGGTGGTGAACGTTTACGATGTCGGCAGAATCGTGATGACAATAAGGATGAAAATACCAAGCACTAACAAGGAGAGTTTATCACTAACTATAAGTCATAATAACACTGATCCTGCCTCCTTCATCCCCCCAACCCCCCCACCACGAGCTTCTCCATATCCTGTTTTCATCAGTATCGTTCCATAATTCCTCGTCCATTACAGACAGAGATAATCAACTTGTTCTTCCTCACTAATACATTATCCCGCGTGTCGCATCGGGAAAAAGGTTACCTCAAAATGTCGACCCCAAGAGAGAGAGAGAGAGAAAAAAAAGTTCAATCCAATATACATTACCTTCGTGTAGCTATAGTTAGAATTAATACACGGCTTGTTTTATGGTGGATGTGTTTTCCTACTATACTATACATCACACAACCCTTATCTTATCTCCCTGTTACTTTTCGTCAGCGGTACTTCCTGGCTCAATTTTCCCCTTCCCGTAAACCATCTTCCCTTTATGCATATTATTACGATTCACAACATCACACAGGTTAAGTTGATCTTCCGTTACCAGTCATGCTTTCATAATAGTAGTGGCAAGAGGAACACGAGGAGCTGCTTGGGGGAAAACAGTGAATTAACCCCTAAACACTCATCCCAGGTGGAGGCGAACAGTTATCTAACGGCTCTCCAAACACCATTGTAGATGACGAAGCTGCTGTTAATATAATGACGTAGCTGCTGTTAATATAATGGCGTAGCTGCTGTTAATATAATGGCGTAGCTGCTGTTAATATAATGACGTAGCTGCTGTTAATATAATGGCGTAGTTGATGTTAATAAAATGAGTCTAGATTTGGTAAAAAAAATTATGTATACAGACATAACACATTAGCCTGTACTCGAAAACAGAGCAGAGATTAAAACCTGACCTAACATTCATCAGACTGGTGTAGTTGGTGCCACGGAACTTTTGTATAAAAACTAGGAGCATTAATTTGGATAGATGTGAATTTAATATCGACGGTGATGATTTACTTAAGGAATCTGTTTGAGGTAACATGTAGAATGGGTGTGATTGTGTGTCAGGTGAGGGTGAAAGGTAACTGAATGTGATACCCCTATTAATAGAAAAAGCATCGACACTAGCCAACTCCTGGTAATATATCGTCTTATTTCAACCTAACCCAAGGCTCCGTATGGTGGAACATTCCCCAGTAGCACCAGCCATCACGTGACACTGTCTTGATTTTATTGTTACTTGATGTACATGAAGAGATCACACCAAGGTTCAACTATTACAAAGGTGATTAGTTGATTACTACAGGATGAGGGGGAGAGCGAGGAACATTTTCACTGGCTTAACGGCTCACGTGCTGAACAACAAAGACGTGGATTCTTCATGAGAACAAAAAAATCTGAATGAATTGAAATATTTCTCGCAAAAAATATAAACCCAAAGTAAAGCTGTTAGGTCAGGAACAACCAGGTGCACTTGCCGTAGTTAAGGAATATCAGTTTCTAGAACTGGGTCGACACTAGAGGCAAACGGGATGGAGTGTGCTATGCTTAGATACTAAACTAAGTTAGTAGAGTAGATAAGAATTGAGAGAAAGAAAGTCCCACTTAAACCCTAAAGGCTCTATCGTTTCGTAAAATAAAAATTAATAACACGTGTGGGTGTATCAGAGCGGAGACTTGACAGTGATAGTTAAGCGGACTCACACCAGGCCAAGGAGGAGGCATTGAATTAACTCTTTTCCAGTGTTTACAAGAGAGGGTGGGATGCAAATGCAGTGCCTACTTAACTTTGAGGAATAGCAATTCGGCACAGCACAGAAGTATACGAGTTATCAGAGTTGCGTATCATCACCAGATAATCAAAATTCAAAGCTCATAAACTCCCGGCCCTGATGGTGTCCGTTCCAAAGTGTTAGTTACGTAACAAACTCTCAGCAGTCTCTATTATCTTCTTCGGGAGAAGTATGAACACAAAAGATCCCTAATGACCTGAATTTACACACCAGGGAGTATAATCTGCATAGGCTTTAAAATGGTCAAGAGCAATATACGGGACACCATGATAGACCATCTATAAAGGAATGGCAGTATGGATTCACCTGCCTGGACGCAGCAGCTGGAGGTAGGTACAGGATGTATGGTCACAGATCCTAGATGGTGGTAATACTGACTTTGCCAAGTCAATTGCCAGAGTACTGCACGTAAATTAAATAGAGAGGATACGAAATACAGGAATATGTCACATCATGGATTGGTGACTTTATTGACGATTGTTTCTGGTTAGTGATCAGTGTACCCGAGTAAAGGGATAGCTATGCCTCAAGGCAGTGTGCTTGGACTAATGCTGTTTGTCTCATAAATGGTATGTCAGATGATAACCGAACATCCATAAAAAAGTTGGCTGACGACGTTATATTATTCAGTGACATTAATAACATAAAAAAATGAAACATCTAGAAGACTGATGAAGCAATATAGGACCATATTTTTTGGCCTAAAGCTGAGATTCAGCACTGAAATGAAAGAGGATGCAAATGTCCCAACAAGACGAAGGCATTCCCCGACTGAAATTAGACGTAAGAAAGATCTAGGTGTTTATGTTGAGAACGAATTGAAGTTTTCATTGCAAAATGAACCTTGCAAATAAAACAGTAAAATTAATGCGACAATAAAATGATTTTCAAGTGCACTGCTACCTCACCTGAAGTATTGCAGTATTGCAATTCTGCTTCGTCTTCATGGAAGAGTGACCCATGGGGCAGTTTTCTATTTTGGAAATGGGACCAACCCCATGGAATTCGGACCCCCCCCCCCCTCCCCCCTTCACATTTTCTTTTCTGTTCATCATCCAAAATTCTTTTATTTGTGTCTATAAGAACGATACAGAATATCCATTACATCTGCCATTGATGTCAGTCATAATTTACTTTTAAATTCACTTATTTGCGTCCATTGACGGACGCAAATAAGTCAATCACAATCAGGAACACTAACCTAACCTTGCCAATGGAATGTACACATTCTACACATGTACGTATACACACACACACACACACACACATATATATATATATATATATATATATATATATATATATATATATATATATATATATATATATATATATATATATATATATATAGGGTGTCCCATAAATTTCCATACATAGGAAAAATAAACCTTTTATATGAAAATCCATTTTTATTTATATAATATGCTCTACATGACTACCATTCTGTTGAAAACACTCTTCAATGCGTGTCCTCCACTGCTGAAGAACACGTTCAAGCACAGCTGGAGTTATGCTTGTAATGGCGTTGGTGATACATTCATTGCGATGATTTATGTTTTGTATCTTTTCCTGATACACCATGGCCTTCAAATGCCCCCAAAGGTAAAAATCAAGTGGGGTAAGGTCTGGGGATCTGGGAGGCCACTCCACAGGACCACGCCGACCAATCCAATGTTAAAAACCATATGTATGGAAACTTATGGGACACCCTGTATATATATAAATGAGACGGTCGGTTTTCCATAAGAGGGGTCAAATTTATATTACAGTATATAAACCTGACTCGGTATCACTTTTTCACATATACTGTAGGGTCAGTTACTCAGTTTTTCATTTCAGATTTCGTCAGTATGACAACCGCACTTATACAGCTTACTCTCTTAACTAGAACGTTTATAATTGTTAAGTTAAGTCCTACCTTAGTTTATACTAACGATACTTATAAGAGCCTTAAATGACATTATTTGGTCTATGTGTAGATCTAAGAGTTGCCAAATACCAGCCCAAGAGATCACACCCACAAGTTACAGCTAGCGCCGAACAGTACAGTAAACTGTCAGAGCTAACTTTTTTGAAGTAACATTTATTAACACCTGGAAAAACTCGCAAGTGAAAACTGTGACAACACCTTATGTGAGCTCCCATTACTCTAGGCTTGACTGACACATGTTCAGGTACAGTACGTTCAAGATCCCGTCCATGCCCAGTACTAAGTTGACAAGCTGCTAAGATGATAAAGTATAACACCTACAACTAACCTTTACGTAAACCACCAGAGGACCATAAAAACTCTACTTAAACCAAGAGGACGTTATAATATCTATGTAAACCCTGAGTGAGTTCTTTAAGACTCTAGGTCCATTATAAACCTCCATACGTAATTTCAAAGAGATGTCCATAATTCTGTATGTAATCCCTGAGGCTGAGGTTGCCGAAAAAATCAACGTAAGCCTCAAGACGTCCATAATACTCTTAAGATCTAAGTAAACCGTGAGCCGTCCACTCCAGGTAAACCCATGCAGAGACGTCCAAAACACTATACGTAAACCGTGAGGTAAACCCCGCATGTAACTCGCCTCCCATATGTGCGGGTTATAAGGGTAAAGTAATAACATAACAGGTCTTGCACTTACCTCCTTCTTCATGTTGCGAATCAGCTTCTCCTTAAACTCCTCTTCTGAAAAATGAATGAACAGATGAATAAACATTACACGTGGGGGGGGTGGGGGAGAATATAGTGACATTAATTAAACTTAAAGATTCTACCTGTTACTACCCTTTTAATAAGGTTTGTTACTTACCGTCTATGATGATAGACATCGTGGTGATATTTGCAGATCGTCCTCTAACTCTAAAATTATTGTAGATTACTTGTGACTAAAAATAATGACGGTAAATAATATTAATAGAGGTAAAATGCACTAGCACTGCACAGCTGTCTCTGTCCCAGGGAACTCTCATCACAACTGGTGCGCTTGTTGCCGTATTTCAGGACCTGGGTGCTGGAGGGAGGCTCGCGGGCCACACTCCCCGGCAGCTGATCCTCAAACGAGTCTAACTTAGCTCATATTGATTGTATAAACACCAGAAGGTTAATATTATAAAGTTTCCGACTCTACATCACTTATTATTTGATGATCCTAAAAACTATCCAAGCCCTTATTTTATTTTGTCACTTATTATTTGATGATCCTAAAAACTATCCAAGCCTCTATATTATTTTGTTTATCTTGTCTATACAGTAAGTTCAACTTCTTATCAGTGTAAACAAACCAACAAATTAAACTTGTAGTGTTAAGTGAGACCAACATGTCCTGCACCAGACACCCAACACATACAAATAGCGCCTCATAATTAACAGCTACGGAGTTAAACATATATAACAATGCAATTTCTTCCTTAAGATGTCAGTATTTCATCTTAATAACAAACCCTTTACATAATAGGTGTACTTGGTAAGAGGTTTACATGAATGTCTTTTAATTTTTTTTGTAGTGTTATCACCAACATATTTGCTTTGGTGTGTAGATGGCAGAGTTGAAAGGGTTAAATGCCTCAAATTTCACCATATTATAGTAAGTTCTTTCTGTTTAATATACCGCGGAAATTAGGTAAGGTTAGGTAGTTTTGTTTAGTTTGATTGGTTAGGTCTGTTCTTCATACCTACAAATGTTAAGTTAACTACAACAGTGTCCACTATAATATAACAATGAAAATCCGGCGTTTTTATAATTGTTTTCAGCCAGTTTCGCTCGCGGGTTGGTCCTATATAATTACTAATTTTTTTTGTTTGTATTTTCTACAAATATTCTTAGCCTGGCTGCACCACTAAGTCTACCACAAACCCTGGTAGAAAAAACAGTAATCATCCAAGCAAAACTGAGGGTAAGTTTTAGCACATGACCTAGACTGCTGGATGACATTAGGATTTTCCATGTAGAATTTATGGTTAATTTTCACTTGGCGCCACTATACGAAATCGAAGTTGAAGTTATGTTTTCCAATGTTTTTTGATGTGTTATGAACGAATTTGACCTTCATATCTGTCGCAAATCAAGTTTCTCAGATGTGCCCGCCCCCTCCAGTCTCAGAATCTAGAAATTTGCTATAAAAATCAAGGTAAATAGTGTTCAAAACATATCAAAAACCATCGGAAAAACTGTTTTGAATCTAACCTAACCAAACAAACCACCTAACCTAACTTAACTGGGGAGCTCCACAGCCGTTCAATGTTTTGCATATGTACAGCCGCATGGTTTGATGTTCTGGGTGTGTACCGCCACATGCAAACATACATAATAAAATGTAAAATATCTCTCTTAAACGTAATTTGCTCCAGAAATGCCATTGAAGAAAAGCATCTTAGAATTGTCAAAATTACTTATTGCAGCTATAACATTCCTAAGATTCGTTTAGTCGCAACAAGTGAAATAATACCAAATTTATTTTGAATCGATTTCTTCTTTAGTAAATTTACATTTGCATATTCAACCAATATGGCTGTCAAGTTGAGCAATGTGCGTTTCCGATGGTTTTAGACAATATTAAGACACTTTTCTTGTATGACGTTTCCCTGACTTAAATACACCAGGGGATCCAAGGCCTCCAGGTTAGGTTAGGTAATTTTAGTTAATTTACAAGGGAAGTGTCTTAAAATTGTCTAAACCATCAGAAAAACACATTGTTTAACTTGAGAGCTGTATTGGTTGAATATGCAAATTTACCACAGAGATATAAGCAGTTTTTAATCTATTAAAATCTGCATTAAGTTAGGTTAGAAAAGTCATGTACAATATCCTCAAATACATTATGAGTTGTCTTACGAATAATTACCCAAATATATGTTGCTTGCCCGTGTTATGGCACGCAAACAAGAGAACTTGGGTAACTGCAACCTTTTCCTGGAGTGATTTGATGACTGCTTTGTCCGTGAAGCTATATATATTTTAATAACTAATCATAAAACCTTAAGAACCGACCCTAACGACTGTTGTAATATATTTCAGGTTACTGTACATGACTTTCATAATCTAACTTAACACTGATTTTAATCAATCCAAAAACTGCTTATACAGGTATCTCTGTTAACCCCTACGCCCTGGTTGACGTTCCGGAACGTCCATCAAGGGTGCCCAGGTTGACGTTCTGGAATGTGCGCCTTTTCATGCCATTGTTTGAATGTCCAGCGTGGGTTATTAGGTTCCAGTGTGGTCACGCCACACGCAGGGTAGTGTGGTTGGGCTGAGTGCAGTTAGTACACATTAGCCTGTCGCCATGGAGAGTTGTTCCTCAACCTGGCGGCAGACTGTGTGTGTCACCAAGCACATTTTATGAAAAATAACACCAATAAAATAAATTCTAAATGAATTATTTAAAGGATATAAGTATTATGATCAGTAAATGTATGCATTACTGGCCATCGCGGACACAAAGACAAACAGAAAATGGCCGCTAAGTGCGTAGTGACCACCAGCACTAGCTGTCAAAACAACACTGTCCCCTTATCTCCCTCACTACTGTGGCCCCAGGGAAGTTTATAGAGGGTCAATATATAGTTTTTCTTACTTCTTTTTTATTGTTTTATCATTTCAAAAGGTTAAAACTTATTTTTGGAAACGTTGATTTTCTCGATTTACCCCCGTGTGGGGTACTGCCAGCGGCCGTAGGAGTAGGGGTTAATATAATATTAATTTGCACAAGAAATAACATAGAAGAAAATCGATTCATAAATAAATACAGGGGTCCTCATTATGAGTGGTTAATAGGGACCAGAAGAAAAAACCTGATAATGAAACCACTATTAAAGGGGAATTCATTCCCATAAGAATTACCGGTAATAGGAATCGGGACTCATTGGGACCATCACATTGTAAGTGACATTCATAAAGTTTAATTTGGTATATTTTAACAGATATATATATATATACCTTAGAAACATTTGTTAAACATTTGATTACACATTATTTTATGAAATTATTTAACTTTACAACTTATTTAAGGTACCTAAAGTCATATGGGGTTGGTGTGTTGATGCGGCTCACGCTACCTAACCACACACTCACACTCATTTCAGTGAAAGTGCTCTAAATGGTTCATTGAGACATGCTCGCCACTTCTCTCTTATAACGTGTAACTTCTAACTTCTCATCCATCCCATAGCTACTATGCTTCCTTTTAGCCACTACACCACCTTGCTTTGGCTTGGTACTGATGGTTCCAAAAATAGTCCACCAATGTCACCAAAGACACAATAAAGTTGATAATTATAGTTCTTGGAGCACTTCAAAATAATGCCTGTGGACACAGGCGACTGGTACTGAGCATGTATAGTGTGGGGGAGAAGGATGACCTTTAAGGGAATGGGAGGCTTGTGGGAATTTCAATCGCTCAAACACTTGTTCTTCCGATGATTGACAGATTTCTGCCCTAGAATCCTCTTACCTGCGGGGACTTTTTATGTGGGTGTCCGCAATTATTTTACCACTTAGAGCAAAACTACTTACAATGAAGACACTTATAATGAGGACCCATTGTACTACATAAAAGGAACCTATTGTCATCGAGAAGTCCGGAAACGGCAGTATGCTAAAACAAATACAGGGGTAACCAAACCAAGAAGCATTATGTTTATGGGTCATTTTTTTATGACACACTTTCGAAAATGGGTTAGTGTTGCAGTATCCATAGAACAGTAATGAACAACGAGACTTGATTTATATAAAGATGTTTTTGTTTTTTTTACTCTCCCACAAGATTTCCCTTCTCTTTTAAAAAAAATTATCAAGGATTTTCCTAAAACCTTGAATTTGGTTCCCTATACAGTACTGTATATATATTTTGCTAGAGTTGGGTATCCCTAACCTAGGTAAAATTAAGCATACCCTGTACATAACATCATATGCTTGAGACCAATTTGATCACCACATTCTAAATCTTCTAATTGTGATGGCTGTAATGATAAATCACTTATGACAGCAGATATAAACTAACCAAACTTATTATCATTAGGTTAGAGTTTTATTAGTCATCAGTTTATTAAATTGATTCAGACATCTTGATATAAATCTCCTTATGAAGAGTTGTATTGTAGTTTCATCATCAAAGCTGATAATGAAGACTGCTATACAATGTTCCACAATTTCTGACAGTAGAAATAAAGTGATGACTAATAGAACTCTGTCCATACCTAGCAAAATTTACATTAAAGACAGATCTGTAGTGGGTCTGCTATAATGTCCTCAGAACAAAGCGTGTCTTAGAAGATTACATAAAAACATCA
This sequence comes from Homarus americanus, assembly GCF_018991925.1. Taxonomy (NCBI): domain Eukaryota; kingdom Metazoa; phylum Arthropoda; class Malacostraca; order Decapoda; family Nephropidae; genus Homarus; species Homarus americanus. The sequence continues at coordinate 25,197,915 of NW_024722227.1, read as the reverse complement.
ACACTAATAAAGTGGCAACCCTTTTCTGTACCTTTATTGTACAACATTCTTCTTGATTGGTGTTATAAAAGGGGGGTGATGATTTATATGAGCTCTCCGTTCTTCTGCAAGGAACGGAGTAATTTATCGTGTAAAAATAATCCATGAGGGCCCTGGAGTTAATATCTGTCAGTAAAAGTAAAATATCTTGTACAACATGAGTATACAGTTGTACTTTAACGCGGTCAATTGAACCCAGAGGGTCCCGCGTTAAGTGAAAACCGCGTTAAGTGAATAACAGAACATATGGGATTAATTCCAATAGAACCCAGCCCGACCCCCAAACT
>NW_024722227.1:24951926-25197489 GCF_018991925.1 Homarus americanus | reverse complement strand
ACCTACTAAACCTAACCATACCAGCTAAACCTACCTAAACCTAACCATACCTGACCTTCAACCTCAACCAAACCCTACCTGCCTAACACTACCTGCACAAACTCAACATACCTGACCCTAACCTACCTAAACCTAACCATACCACATCAACCTACCTAAACCTAACCATACCTGACCTAACCTACAAACCTAACCATACCTGACACTAACCAACCTAAACCTAACCATACCTGACCCTAACCATACCTGACACTAACCTACCTAAACCTAACCATACCCAACACAACCTACCTAAACCTATCCATACCTGATACCTACCTAAACCTAACCATACCTGACTCAACCAACCCTAAACCTAACCATACCTGACACCTAAACCTAACCACCTGACCCTACCTACCTAAACCTAACCATACCTGACCTAACCAACCTAAACCTAACCATACCCACATATACCTAAACCTATCCATACCTGACCTAACCTACCTAAACCTAACCATACCTGACACTACAAACCTAAACCTAACCATACCTGACCTACCTAAACCTAACCATACCTGACCTAACCTACCTAAACCTAACCATACCCGACACTAACCGACCTAAACCCAACCATACCTGACCCAACCTACCTAAACCCAACCATACCTTACCTCCCTAAACCTAACCATACCTGACACCAACCTACCTAAACCTATCCATACCCGACACTAACCTACCTAAACCCTAACCATACCCAACACTAACCTACCTAAACCCAACCATACCTGACCTAACCTACCTAAACCCAACCACCCACATAACCTCCCTAAACCCAACCATACCTGACCTAACCTACCTAAACCCAACAATACCTGACCTAACCTACCTAAACCTAACCATACCTGACACTAACCTACCTAAACCCAACCATACCTGACACTAACCTACCTAAACCTAACCATACCTGACACTAACCTACCTAAACCTAACCATACCTGACACTAACCTACCTAAACCCAACCATACCTGACCTAACCCCTAAACATAACCACGTGACCTAACCTACCTAAACCTAACCATACCCGACCTACCTAAACCTATCCATACCCAACACTAACCTACCTAAACCCAACCATACCTGACACTAACCTACCTAAACCTAACCATACCCAACACTAACCTACCTAAACCTATCCATACCTGACACTAACCTACCTAAACCTAACCATACCTGACACTAACCTACCTAAACCTAACCATACCTGACCTAACCTACCTAAACCTAACTACATACCTGACACTAACCTACCTAAACCCAACCATACCTGACACTAACCTACCTAAACCCAACCATACCTGACCTAACCTACCTAAACATAACCATACGTGACCTAACCTACCTAAACCTAACCATACCTGACCACCAAAACCTATCCATACCCAACACTAACCTACTAAACCTAACCATACCTGACACTAACCTACCTAAACCTAACCATACCCAACACTAACCTACCTAAACCTATCCATACCCGACCTAACCTACCTAAACCTAACCATACCTGACACTAACCGACCTAAACCTAACCATACCTGACTTACCTAAACCTAACCACCTGACCTAACCTACCTAAACCTAACCATACCTGACACTCAACCGACCTAAACCTAACCATACCTGACCTACCTAAACCTATCCATACCCAACACTAACCTACCTAAACCCAACCATACCTGACACCTAACCTACCTAAACCTAACCATACCCAACACTAACCTACCTAAACCTATCCATACCTGACACTAACCTACCTAAACCTAACCATACCTGACACTCAACCTACCTAAACCTAACCATACCTGACACTAACCTCCCTAAACCCAACCATACCTGACACTAACCCACCTAAACCTAACCATACCTGACACTAACCTACCTAAACCTAACCATACCTGACCTAACCTACCTGAACCTGCATACCTGACACCAACCTACCTAAACATAACCATACCTGACACTAACCTACTTAAACCTAACCATACCCGACACTAACCTACCTAAACCTAACCATACCTGACACTAACCTACCTAAACCTAACCATACCTGACACTAACCCACCAAAACCTAACCATACCTGACACTAACCTACTTAACCTAACCATACCCGACACTAACCTACCTAAACCTAACCATACCTGACACACTAACCTACCTAATCCTAACCATACCTGACACTAACCTACTTAAACCTAACCTTACCCGACACTAACCTACTTAAACCTAACCATACCTGACACTAACCTACCTAAACCTAACCATACCTGACCTAACCATACCTGACACTAACCTACCTAAACCTAACCATACCTGACACTAACCTACCTAACCATACCTGACACTAACCTACCTAAACCCAACCATACCTGACCTAACCTACCTAAACCTAACCATACCTGACCACTAACCTACCAAAACCAACCATACCCGACACCAACCTACCTAAAACCCAACCAACAACACTAACCCTACCTAAACCTAACCATACCCAACACTAACCTACCTAAACCTAACCATACCCAACACTAACCTACCTAAACCTAACCATACCCAACACTAACCTACCTAAACCCAACCATACCCAACACTAACCTACCAAACCTAACCATACCCAACACTAACCTACCTAAACCTAACCATACCCAACACTAACCTACCTAAACCTAACCATACCAACACTAACCTACCAAAACCTAACCATACCCAACACTAACCTACCTAAACCTAACCATACCTGACCTAACCTACCTAAACCTAACCATACCTGACCTAACCTACCTAAACCTAACCATACCTGACCTAACCTACTAAACCTAACCATACCTGACACTAACCTACCTAAACCTAACCACTCCTAACCTAACCTAACCACAAACAATCTAAGCAAATGTAACTACTAATGCTAATCAAATCGACCTAAATGAAACCAAATATAGTTATTTTTTTTTGGTTAGACTTAGGTTACGCTGTTTGTGTCATCCTCTTACAAATGGCACAGCTAAATAAAATGTTTGCTAGTCCTTTCTAGTGTAATAGTAACATTTCTTACATAAGCTACTCTATTTCAGCTTCTGTTGTTCAAAGCTGCCTGTACTGTAGATCACGCAACACCCCCCAAGAAAGAGGCATTTGTACACCTTTTCATACCAATAGATAGGTTGACTGATCAAAAATCCCCCGGAAAGGGAGAACCGATTCTGGGTCTCTTATGACGTATTGTATGGTAGCCTAGCAATGGAAAGACCTCCACAAATTCTTGTACGCCAGTCAGGTACGATTGAGCGTGAATTGCGTCATGTGACTTTAAAATGTGAAAGTATATTCAGTTTTATTATTTTCTACATAATTGTGTATCTGTATCCCTCTGTAACCTGTTTTCTTGCATACAGTTGCAGTGATGGGTGTGTCTTTTGAAAGTACAAATAAAACCAACATTTTGAAATCGGAGTCAAATTCACAACTTTGGGCAGCAATTCAGGTAATACATTGGAAATTTGATAGTTTACTACAAACATCTTTGACAATAAATTTATCACAAACAGGAATTGATGTAGCGAATTGATATCTGAATAGGAGCCACAGTTTCTATAAGAACATGTTACTATTTGTTGTAACTATAAACGCTGGGCAGCTGACAATCACTGGACGTATAAAGATAATCTTGAAACAAAGCAAAACATATTTTGAACAGAATGTCTTTCGAGCACACTTCAGTCCCTTTACCTCATCAGCTTAGTCATGCTGTCATTTACCATCACAAAAACAAAGAGCAGTGTAGGACTTAACGCACCTACAGCTGCCAGAACACTATTTTTTTTTACAGCCACATTCGATAAGAGCAAGAAAAACTTTTGATGTCTCGGGTAAAGTAGACCAGAACTAAGTGTATGTACCACCTTGCAGTTTCCAGGCTCTGGCAGCTGTGGTCAGAGTCGGACAAGTACAGTCAGTCTCCATACTATAATGTAGCTTGGAGAACAACACGCCTCTGTTAATTGAATGCAGCTTTTGAGTAGAATGTACTAAAGCAACCGTCCCTTCTTATAAACAGACGTTTTCCTACATCATATATTCATGCACAGAGTTAAGGTTGTATATAATTATAACAAATCTTTCAAAGACTGGAAAGTGTTTTTCAAATTTTTCAGGTGATGACATCAGGTGGAGGAAGACTTGTGTAAACTTTGGATCATACATCCACACCTCCTAGGCAGTCTTTTTTTCTGTTCTGGCAAATAACGAGAATTTGTCACAACCTGAGACTGCATGAAGCATCCGTTAAGCGGCTTCTGATTTTTCTGGTCCAAGAACTTCTGCACACTCATGAACTAGAAGGAACCTAAAATGTGAGCTTGTACCTAATGCAAGGCCAAGACTACGGAGGTGTGCAGCTACAAGAATCACTACGTCTGTGTCTGGTGTTTTTATAGTGACTTCCCTGTGGTTTGACTGGACAATGTCAGCACAGTATATAATTATAAAGAGTCTGGTGTCTGCTTCTTCGTGTGAACCAGGAGACAAACTATTATTGTCTCTTCTTTGATAACAGAAAAACTGACAGTGTCGTCTCCACTTGTGACAATAACCTCCTTTCCTTCTTTTCTGAAGAATATGGTGTTCTCAGACAGAGTCCAAAAAAGAACGGTCTTGTTTTTGCTGTTTCTCAAGAACTCTTGACCAAATGTGAGAAACAGCAACATTTCATTTACCTTCCTTCGAATGCCAGTGTCCATTTTTCTTCCTAGTTGAAGCTTTAATACTGAGACATCAAGATGAAGACCACGAAGACAGAATCCTTGTACCCTTGACAGCAAATTTGCCAGACTAGGATTTCAGAATGTGGACGAGTGTAGCGCCATTTACTATAACAGCTGATACTGGTGGTTGGGTAAAACTGGGGGGTGTGCTGTACCTCAAGGCAGTGCAAGAGATCTGACTTTTTGTTCTGATGCAAGTTTCTAAAATAAGATATTGCTGGATGGTATGATTGATCTTCATGTTATTGTTTTTTTTTATTTTTAGATTCCGCCTCTGGGTTGGCACCCATTGTACTTCCTTGTCAACAACTGAGAGTATGTTTTTAAGTGTCGGTCGAACTTTACACGCACGTTCTTTATGTATTATTTTGATTCCTGAACAGGATCAGTGTTCTAAGGTTGAAAAGATTTGGGAATCTCTCTTCAACGAAATATACAGGTATATATATATATATATATATATATATATATATATATATATATATATATATATATATATATATATATATATATATATATATATATATATATATATATATATATATATATTTCATGTAGATCACAATGAAAACGTGGATAAGATAAATCTTGATAAAATCACATGGAAAAGGAAACAACGGAGCACCTTAGCTTTCGTCTTTATTCAAGACATCTTCAGAGGCAACTGGATTACATGGACAGAGAGAGCCAAATATACAGGGTGACCTTAAAAACATGAGGTCAGATCATAATGATGTCATCCACTAATCCCCACACCAACACCATCACACACGTAGAGGAGCTTAAGAGAAGGGGGCGACGTGACTAGTCAGGTCAGGTCACAAATAAGGGACCCACTAAACATAAAAACATAAGAATAGAGGAAACTGCAGCGGGCCTATTGGCCCATACTGGGCAGTCCCGTTTACACCCAACCCCTATTGCTCATATAAGCATCCAACCTATGTTTGAAGCTATTCAGCGTATTCGAGTTAATGATGATATTTGGTAACTTGTTCCATTCATCCACTACTCTGTTTCCAACCAGTGTTTACCTATTTCACGCCTAAATCTAAATTTGTCTAATTTAAAACCATTGTTACGAGTTCGCTCCTGGTTGGATAATTTGAGTACCTTTGTGTCCCTTTTGTTTAGCCCTGCCTTCCACTTATACACCTCTATCAGGTCGCCCTCACTCTACGTCTCTCGAGGAGTGCAAATTAAGATGCTTTAACCTGTCTCTATACTCAAGGTTCCTAATGCCCGGGATTAGTCTTGTCATTCTCCTCTGAATTCTTTCCAAGGATTCTATATCCATTCTGTAATACGGTGACCAGAACTGAACTGCGTAATCCAGGTGTGGTCTCACAAGAGCAAGATACAGTTTTAGGATGACCTCGCTAGTCTTGTAACTAACACTCCTTTGTATGACCCCAAGTACTTTATTAGCCTTGTTGAAACAAAAACACATTGTTTACTTGGCTTAAGGTTCCTACTTATCATTACCCCTAAATCTCTCTCGCAGTCGGATTTCTCTATGGCATCGTTGTTCATCTGGTATCTGGTTTCCCTGTTTATATCTCCTATACTGAGTACATCTAGATCAAGGTTTTTCAAAGCATTTTTAACCTTGGGCCACTGACAAATAAATTTATGTAACATATTATCAGTTGTGAACTGACCATCACTAAGGTTTATTGATTTTAATTCCTTAATCAAACTAGCTTCAACCAGAAGTCTTTCTGTTACACAAGATGATTTGAACACTTCCAAGCTTTTTTCCCAAGCAATGGGATGATTATTATTCCTAACATGAACGAACAGGGCACTGCTTTCAGATGCTTTCACAGCTCTGACACTTTTGACATCTCTATCAACACACCAAAGCTTATACTGGTGTGAAAAAACGTATAATCTTTGCAACTAACTGCCCCACTATCACCGCCCATCTTTCTCGTGACTTGGCAATCGCTGCACACAGGGCCAACATTCACCTCGTTGTATTTAAATCTTTACAAACTTAATAAGCATTAACCATCTCCTGCATACAACACACATTTCAACAGGACTATTGTGCTTTATCTTTCGCCTACAGCCATCATCTTGCTTTATATACATCCTGTCTCTTTGAAGGTCAACATTACAATAAACTTGTAAAAGAAACTAACAATAGACATACGGTATACAGAAATAAATAAACACTTCAGTGTAAAATAAACAGTGCTGGGATATGAAATTTGAAAAATAAAAATAAAACCATAAAAGTCTTAGTTTTCTATCCAACATTTGTTCTCAACATTTGCACATATTATGAAGAATTGTTTTGTTTTAGTCTGTCAAGTGAAGGGAACACCATAAAGGTCTAATCATTTGGCAGATTAATAGGACGGGGAAAACCCAGACTACACCCCCTCCAAATTGAAAATGTGTGTGTGTATGAGCGCGCGCACAGGGTGTAACTATAGACAACAAACTTGACTGGAAGGCCCATGTAAATAACACAGTCAAGGCAGCCTCGTACCGTCTCTACATGCAACGAAGACTTAGGTCATTTGGGACACCCACGCCAGAGCTGAGGACTATCTACAACGCCTTTATTCTCCCCAAACTATCGTATGCTTCACCAGCCTGGTCGTCTTCTCTCAATTCCACCCAACAACGTCAGCTAGAGAAGGTACAGAAAAGGGCCTGCAGAATCATGCTCGGCGCAGAATACTCCGGCTACACCAACGCTCTTCCACCCTGGAAATGCCATCCTCAGTGACCTCCACCACCAAGCACTGGAGAGTTTGGCCGTGGACTACTGCACCACCATCGCCATCGCCTGCCACCTGCAGCCCCCACCCAACCTGCGCAGTCCGCCACTACAACAAAATTCAGCCCATAAGAGCCCGCACCGATAAATATAAGAACAGCACCATCCCATCTATTGTTAAAATAATAAACAACTCCTGATTTATGTACTGTACAGCCCTGTAAATGTATTCAATGCATATTATATCATTATGTCTAAATCAAAAGTAAGTTTGTTATTTTCAACCACCGGCTGCAACTCTATTAATAAACCGTTTATTATTATTATTATATGAATGCATCTAGTGTGGCAGCATTATGTCAGTTTTAAGATGCAAGCACTGCTTGCTTCCTCGCTTTCAACTACCGCCACTGGCTAGTCCTCGTGGTGAACATGAAAGCAACTTGCACAAGTCTTCCTGCCAGTACACAGCCTCTTCACCATCAAGACTCCTGTTTTGCCTCCTCGTGGCAACACATGGTAACTGGGTGCCTCGTGGGCCCAGGCTAGACCAGCAGGGGATCTCGAGAAGCAGTGGGCCCCAGAGGACGGCATAGGTCCACTGACATCTGGACACGTCCTGGTGCCTACCAACCACTGCCCCGCTACCTTGTGGATTAACCTTGGTAGGTATAAGGCTACGGGAGTAAACCCTGAACGAAAAATCTGTGGTGGAGCCCCGCATCAGGCAGACATGCTTACAGAACTCCAACAAGACCCCAACGGCGGTATAGGAGGAAGAGGTGACCACCATGGGAATCCAAAGACTACACCGGCAGACGAAGGCAATGCATGATGGACAGGCTACTAAGGAGAAACCTAACAAACTGGCCTATCGGCAGTCCATTGCAACTCTCCCTCTCCCCAGTCGTTGCAACACTTGCACCACAAGATCAGGAAAAGGGAGAACCAAGATGTGTGGTTGCAGCCTGCACTCCTGCCTCAAGACATAAATTAGTTCAAGCTCATCATACTTCTCATCATCATCAAAACCCCTGTACCCCAAAAAGTCCCATGGCGACTGACAAGTGGCGCCGGAGACAGGCAGAGATGACTGCCAGGAGTCTCTAGTCACAACTCTACTCTTGGGTGGCATAGATAAGATGCACTGGGATCTAGGCATTAGTGCAATCTGGTCCTGCCTGTGCGACTGAGCAACCTTTCGAGGAGCCACTCTGCTTACCCCACATGGGGAGGGGGCTAGAAAAGGTGCCCTAAACATAGCCTGACTAATGAACCAACCTGACTGAGCAGCAGCTGCACCCAGTAAGGTCACCTTTATGAGGTCGAAAACACAATCATAATCACAGATCAAAACAAGAACAAACTATACAGCCTCTTATGGTTTGCTGCATTGAATGTCAGGACCCTTCTGGATAAGCAAATGGCGTCCTGAAAGAAGAGCTGCCCTGTGGCAGAGCTGGCTAGGTATAACATCGACATAGCAGCATTAGTGAGTCCTGTCTTTCTGGGTGAGGTCCAACTCACAGAACGGGGGTCTGGCGATACCTTCTGGAAGGGGCCAGAAAGCCTGCTGCGGAGAGAAGCCCAGCATTTATGGGTTTGGCTGCCCATCTCCCAATGCATCTACATAGGCTAATATTTGGGATCAACAGGCGCCTCATGATGCTCGGAGTCCCACTGAATCCCCACTCACGTCATGACTTCTTCATCAGTGCATACGCCCCAACACAGGATGCAGGGGATGACATCAAGGAGAGGCCTTTTATGTCGACCTGGACAGGTGTAACACTCTATCCCAGAGAGATAAGGTTGTGCTCGCTTGGTGATTTCAATGCCAGAGTTGGCAGAGATGCTTTGACATTTGGCAGGGGAACAGGGAGAAATGGACTAAGCAAATGTAATCCCAATTATTTCTCACTCCTCAGCAAGTGTGCTGCATACAACCTCATTATCACCAATACCTTATTTTGGCAGACCGACAAGTTCAAGGGTTGGTGGCAGCATCAAGATCCAAACACATCTCGTGACTACATCATTGTCAGAGAAAGAGATCGCTGAGACGTCCTCATCACCCAAGCCAGGGTGGCTAAGACCACTGTGACACTGATCGTGGCTTGTCAGGTCAAGCTCTAACTTCCGTTGCCCAAAGCGGCGAAGGTAACAAGCTACTCCAGAAGAGGTTTTAATACTAAGCATCTGGAGGATCAGCGGTGGGAGCATACTTTTAGAGAGCAGCTCGAGCAGCGGGCTGATAAACAGCAGCAATAAATAACCCAAATCCCAGTGCCAAGGGATATTCCTGCGACACTGTCATGACAAAACCTGCAGAGACCCTCGGCAGATCGAAAAGAATACACCAGGACTTTGGTTTGATGAAAATGACCCGGCAATCAATGCTTGCTCATCAATGATAAGCGATGCTGCTGCTTGACTGGCAGAACAGCCTCAGTCTCGGACCTTCCGCAAGAAAGCGGCGGCCCAGCGCAAACTTCGCAATCTAAAGAATGACTGGTTTAAAAATAAAAGCATGTGAAACACAGAACTTGCAGATCCCAGCACAAGATGTGTAGATTTTTCAATTTCACAAAAACATTTTATCAGCTAATCACTTTCGTGGTGCAGCACCCCTCCAGCTCATCTGGCGGTAACTCCCTAATTAAAGATGAAGAAGGCATCCTTTGGCACTGGAAAACACTATCATTCACTGCACAGCGAAACACTGATGTGAAATTAATCTGACTACCCAGCATCAGAACTCACCCACCTCCACTATCACTCCGTCCTGGATGATGTAGCTACTGTCATCAAACAGATGAGAAAATTAGCAACAAAGCCCCAGGACCTGATGGAATCCCGAGGTGTATAAAACGGGAGGACCTCTGCTTACCAGCCCAGTCTCCACTCTCCTGGAGAATATTATTTGGGAAAAAGGAAATCCCAAGCTCTTAGGAACGCCTCCATTGTCAATATTTATAAGAATAAAGGAGACCGGTCAGACTGTGGCAACTACCGTGGGATCTCTTTGCTGTCGTAGCTGGCAAGATTATCCTTAAGTCCTCCCTAAACAAGCTTCTTCCTGAGGCGGAAAACTTCCTCCCAGAATCTCAGTAATGGCTACACAATCACTTGGCATCCAATGGCATGATCATCTTTGCTGCCCTCCAGATGCAGGAAAATGCAAGAACAGGCGTGCGTGACCTATACATGGTCTCCATCCCCGAACTAACGAAGGCCTTTAGGCTCAGGTCAACAGAGGCCTCGGGGACCCTCAACCATTTGACTGCCCAATAAAAAATTCATCACGTGAGACTTAACTCCACGATGGCATGAACGGCAATGTCTGCATAATGGCACCTTTGGGTGGGTCTTCCCCCATCAAATAGGGGGTAGAACAAGGGTGTGTACTGGCACCAACTCTCTTTTCCACTTTTGCCAAACGCGCTTCCTTACTTTCGTGCAGTGCCGAATTTAGCCGGCGGTGGAAGTCCAATACAGGATGAGGTCTTTCTTTAACATAAGATGACTCAGGCAGGGCAGGTGTCGGCAGCTTCCATTACTGAACTTCAGTATGCAGACGTCTCACCCTTGTCGCTCACACTGAACACGACTTCACAGAAGATCCTGAATACCTATGCAGATCGTATACACGCTTCGGCCTTGAGATTCAGCCACACCTCCACTATCCATCCAGATTAACGGTACTACCCTCTCTAATATTTACCCAAGTTGTATCTCTGTTCCCCTTGTCCACCACCACGGACATGAATAAAGAGGTTCAACATCAGAACAGATGTACATCTCATGCCATTGTAGACTCATTACCCATGTCTTCAGCTGTAGGGAGCTGATATTATCTCTAAAGTTGCACGTATATCAAGCAGTGGTCCTCCCACCCTGCTATGGCAACAAACATGAGTCACATACAGGAGGCACCTCAAGGCGCTGAAAACTTTCACCAACGTAGTCTACGTTCCATCCTCGAGTTCGCTGGGAAGACAAGAAGACGTCCCAGCCTTCTCATTGACACCAGGTGGTACATCCATGAAAACACTACGTTGGACTGGCCATATTACGCGCCGGATGACAGTAGACTGCCAAGCAGTTACTTTACAGTCACCTAACGAATAGTAGAGGCGCCAATGCTGGCGGAGCAGCGCGAAGGTACCGGAACAGTCTTAAGACAAACCTGAAGGTGCCAAATCGATCTAACTTGGAAACGGTACTCACACGTAACGCTTGGAGGAGCACCACACAGAAGTTGTAAATACGTTCGAGTTAGCCTGACTGCATGCTATGGGGCAGACAAGCGCCGACGCCGGAAAGACGCTGCCACCGCCCTCCGCACTAGATGTAACCCTCCACGTGCAACATCTGTAGTCGGTCCTGCCGGTCCCCACGTATCGGCCTTTCTTGTCACCTCAGGCTCACCAACGAGGTGACATCCTTAATAACTCATATCATTGTATCATAGCTGGATGATCGTCATACTCATTTCAGGTGACGACAAAGTAGTAGTAGTAGTAGTAGTAGTATTATATGTATTGTGTGTGTGTGTTATTGTCCTGTTACGTTAAAAGGTTAGTATCTGTTATCGTATATTTATGTTACATTAGGTTGTATCCGTTTATGCCCTGTTATGTTACATTAGGTTAATATCCATTATCATCCTGTTATGTTACATTAGGTTAATATCCGTTATCATCCTGTTGCATTTACATTAGGTTAATATCCGTTATCATCCTGTTACGTTACATTAGGTTAATATCCGTTATCATCATATTTACGTGGTTAATATCCGTTATCACCCTGTTATGTTACATTAGGTTAACATCCGTTATCAACCTGTTGCGTTACATTAGGTTAATATCGTTATCACCCTGTTACATGTTACATTAGGTTAATATCCGTTTATCATCACATTTACGTTACATTAGGCTAATATCTGTTATCATCCTGTTGTTACATTAGAGGTTATTATCCGTTATCACCCTGTTATGTTATATTAGGTTAACATCCGTTATCAACCTGTTGCGTTACATTAGGTTAATAGCCGTTATCACCCTGTTATGTTACATTAGGTTAATATCCGTTATCAACCTGTTACGTTACATTTAGGTTAATATCCGTTATCACCCTGTTGGCATGTTACATTAGGTTAATATCCGTTATCACCCTGTTATGTTACATTAGGTTAATATCCGTTGCATAAACTGTTCCGTTACACATTAGGTTAATATCAGGTGTATCGCCTGTTGCGTTACATTAGGTTGTATCGTTATCATCCTGTTATGTTGCATTGGGGTTAATATCCCGTTATCACCCTGTTATGTTACGATGGGTTAATATCCGTTATCACCCTGTTACGTTACATTAGGTTAATATATCCGTTATCAACCTGTTCCGTTACATTGGTTTAATATCCGTTGTATCACCCTGTTGCATTGCATTAGGGTTTAATATCCGTTGTATCATCCTGTTATGCGTGGGTTAATATCCGTTATCACCCTGTTATGTTACATTAGGTTAATATCCGTTATCACCCTGTTACGTTACATTAGGTTGTATCCGTTATCAACCGCTGTTTACGTTACATTAGGTTAATATCGTTATCGCCTGTTGTTACGTTAAGGTTGTATCGTTATCACCTGTTATGTTACATGAGGTTGTATAAAATTTGCTCATCCTGTTACGTCCTGTTATGTTACATAGTTAATATCCGTTATCACCCTGTTATGTTACATTAGGTTAATATCCGTCAACCTGTTACGTTACATTAGGTTATATCTTCTCAACCTGTTACGTTACATTAGGTTAATATCCGTTATCACCCTGTTATGTTACATTAGGTTAATATCCGTTATCACCCTGTTATGTTACATTAGGTTAATATCCGTTATCAACCTGTTACGTTACATTAGGTTATCCGTTAACCTGTTACGTAACATTAGGTTAATATCCGTTATCACCCTGTTATGTTACATTAGGTTAATATCCGTTCTCAACCTGTTACGTTACATTAGGTTAATAGCCGTTATCATCCTGTTATGTTACATTAGTTAATATCCGTTATCAACCCTGTTACGTTACATTAGGTTAATAGCCGTTATCAACCTGTTGCGTTACATTCGGTTAATATCCGTTATCACCCTGTTATGTTACATTAGGTTAATAGCCGTTATCAACCTGTATGTTACATTAGGTTAATAGCCGTTATCATCCTGTTACGTTACATTAGGTTAATATCCGTTATCACCATCATCCTGTTGTTACATTAGGTTAATAGCCGTTATCATCCTGTTACGTTACATTGGGTTAATATCAGGTATCACCCTGTTACGTTACATTATTGAGTTAATATCCGTTGTATCGCATCCTCATTTATGTTACGTGGGTTAATAACCGTTATCAACCTGTTATGTTACATTAGGTTAATATGGGTATGTCCTGTTGCGTTACCACATTAGGTTAATATCCGTTATCACCTATTTTATGGCTGTTGGTTAATATCCATTGTATCATCCTGTTACGTTACATTAGGTTAATATCCGTTATCAACCTGTTGCGTTACATTAGGTTAATATCCATTATCATCCTGTTACGTTACATTAGGTTAATAGCCGTTATCACCTGTTAATATTTTTGTGGGTTAATAGCCGTATCATCTGTTACGTTACATTAGGTTAATATCCGTTATCACCCTGTTATATTTACATTAGGTTAATATCATTATCATCCTGTTACGTTACATTAGGTTAATAGCCGTTATCATCCTGTTACGTTACATTGGGGTTAATATCCGTTATCACCCTGTTATGTTGCATTAGGTTAATAGCCGTTGTATCATCCTGTTGCGTTACATTGAGTTGTATCCGTTATCACCCTGTTATGTTACATTAGGTTAATATCCATTGTATCATCCTGTTACGTTACATTAGGTTTAATATCCGTTATCAACCTGTTATGTTACGTAGGTTAATATGCCGTTATCATCCTGTTACGTTACATTAGGTTGTATCCATTTATCACCTGTTATGTTACATTAGGTTAATATCATTATCATCCTGTTACGTTACATTAGGTTAATAGCCGTTATCATCCTGTTACGTGACATTAGGTTAATATCCGTTATCACCCTGTTATGTTACATTAGGTTAATAGCCGTTATCATCCTGTTGCATTTACATTAGGTTAATATCCGTTATCACCCTGTTATGTTACATTAGGTTAATATCCATTGTATCATCCTGTTACGTTACATTAGGTTAATAGCCATTTATCATCCTGTTACGTTACATTAGGTTAATATCCGTTATCACCCTGTTATGTACATTGGGGTTAATAGCCGTTATCATCCTGTTATGTTACATTAGGTGAATATCCGTTATCAACCTGTTGCGTTACATTAGGTTAATAGCCGTTGTATCATCCTGTTGCGTTACATTAGGTTGTATCCGTTATCAACCTGTTGTACATTAATTAATATCGTTGTAACCTGTTGCGTTACATTGGGTTATATAGGTAAACACCTTTGCGTTACATTAGGTTAATATCCGTTATCAATATATTTAGCGTTACATTAGGTTAATATCCGTTATCAACCTGTTGCGTTACATTGGGTTAATATCCGTTGTATCAGCCTGTTTGCGTTACATTAGGTTAATATCCGTTATCACCCTGGCGGTTTGCATTTGCGTCCCCGGTAGTACACAGGTTGGGTAAGGTTAGGTTAGGTTAAGTAATAGCAAAACAGGTTAGGTGGAATTAGAGTGTAAGTTAGGTAGCAAGGTTAGGTGGGGACAGGTTGGGTTGGTGGGACAGGTTAGGTTGGAGTTAAGGTGGGAGTTAGGTAGCAGGTAGGCTAGCAGGTTAGGTTAGGTGGGTTGGGTTGGGACCAGGTTAGGTGGGACAGGTTAGGTTGGTTAGGATTAGGTAAGGTATCCTACTTCGTTAATATCGGTATCATGACCTTATCCTGACTGGGAAGCTGGTGGTGAACGTTTGTGATGTCGGCAGAATCTCGTACGTGATGACAATGAGTGGGGATGAAATACCAAGCACTAACAAGGAGAGTTTGTCACTAACTGCAAGTCATATAACACTGATCCTGCCTCCTTCATCCACTGGCTACCACGAGCTTCTCCATATCCTCTATTTTCATCGGTATTGTTCCGCCAATTCCTCGTCCATTACAGCCAGAGATAATCAACTTGTTCTTCCTCACTAATACATTATCCCGCGTGTCGCATCGGGAAAAGGGTCACTCAAATGTGGACCCCAAGAGAGAGAAAAAAGTTCAATCAATATGCATTACCTTCATGCTATAGTTAGAGATTAATACGACTTGTTTTATGGTGGATGTGTTTCCTGCTATGCTATACATCACTACAACCCTTATCTTATCTCCCCTGTTACTTTTCGTGTTTACGCTCAATATTCCCTTCCCCGTAAACCATCTGCTTGCTTCGCCGTATTTTTGATTCACAACATCACACAGGTTAAGTTGATCTTAGATTTACCAGTCATGCTTTTCATAATAGTAGTGGCAAAGGAACACGGCTGCTTGGGGAAAACAGTGAATTAACCTAAACACTCATCCCAGGTAGGCGAACAGTTATCGGCACCATTGTAGATGACGGCTGCTGTTAATATAATGGCGTGGTTGCTGTTAATATAATGTAGCTGCTGTTAATATAATGACGTATAGCTGATGTGTTAATAAAATGAGTCTAGATTTGGTAAAAAAAATATGTATACAGACATAACTGCATTTGTGTACTCGAAAACAGAGCAGAGGTGCAAACCTGACCTAGCATTCATCCAGACTGAGGGTGTGGTTGAGGTGCCACGGAACTTTGTATGTATTAAACTAGGAGCATTAATTTGGATAGATGTGAATTTAATATCGACAGCGTGTTTACTTAAGGGAATCTGTTTAGAGGTAGCATGCTTAGAATGGGTGTGATTGTGTGTGTCAGGTGAGGGTGAAAGGTAACTGAACAGGGAATGTGATACCTAATGTAGAAAAGCATCGACACTAGCCATCTCCTGGTAATATATCGTCTTATTTCAACCCCAACCCCAAGGTTCTAAAAGTATGAAAGTTGGAACATTCACAGTAGCACCAGCCATCACGACACTGTCCTGATTTTATTGTTACTTGATGTACATGAAGAGAGATGCAGTTCAACTATTACAAGGTACTGCAGGATGAGGCGAGGAACATTTTTAACCAACGGCTCACGTGCTGAACAACAAGGACGTGGACTCTTCATGAGAACAAAAAAATCAGGAATGAATTTAAATATTTTATAGCAAAATATAAGAAGCCCAAAGTAAAGCCTGTTTAGGATAGGAACAACCAGGTGCACTTGCGTAGTTAAGAATATATATCAGTTTCTAGAGCTGGGTCGACACACTTTAGAGGCAAACGGGATGAGTGTGCTAGAGCTTAGATACTAAACTAAGTTAGTAGAGTAGATAGAATTGAGAGAAAGAAAGTCCACTTAAACCCTAAAGGCTCTATCGTTTCGTAAAATAAAAATTAAGGAGAACACGTGTGGGTGTATCTGAGCGGAACTTAGCAGTGATGGATTAAGCGGACTCAGACCAGGCCAAGGAGGAGGCATTGAATTGCTCTTCAGTGTTTACAGAGGATGGGGATGCAAATGCGGTGCCTGCTTAACTTTGGGGAAAAGCAATTCGGCACAGCACAGAAGTATACACGAGTTATCAGGTTGCGTATCATCGCAGATAATCAAAATTCAAAGCTCATAAACTCCGGCCCTGGTGGTGTCCGTTCCAAAGGTGTTGGTGCATGGCAAACTCTCAACGGTCTCTATTATCTTCTTCGGAAGAAGTATGAACACAAAAGATCCTAATGACCTGAATTTACAGACCGGGGAGTATAACCATAGGCTTTACAAATGGTCAAAGAGAAATATGCAGGACACCATGATAGACCATGCCAAGGAACAACAGCGTTGTGGGAATGGCGTGTAGTTTACACACACCATACGGACTGCAGCGGCTGGAGGTAGGTATTACGGGATGTATGGTCTGGAGTCCTGAATGATGGTGTATGCTGACTTTTGCCAAGTCATTTGCCAGAGTACTGCACGTAAGGGTAAATAGAGGATACGAAATACAGAGATATGTCACATCATGGATTGGTGACTTTTGTGACGATTGTTTTCTGGTTAGTGATCAGTGTACGAGTAAAGGGATAGCTGTACCTCTCAAGGCAGTGTGCTTGGACTAATGCTGTTTACGATACTCTTCATACCGTGGTATGTCAGATGATAACCGAACATCCATAAAAAGTTGGCTGACGACGTTATATTATTCAGTGACATTAATAACATAAAAAATGAAACGTCTAGAAGACTGATGAAGCAATAGCAGGACCATATTTTTTTTTTGGCCCTGGCTGAAGATTCAGCACTGAAATGAAAGAGGATGCACATGTGTCCCAACAAGACGAAGGCATTCCCCGACTGAAATTAGACGTAAGAAAGATAGGTGTTTATGTTGAGAACGAATTGAAAGTTTTCATTGCAAAATGAACCTTACCAAATAAAACAGTAAAATTAATGCGACAATAAAAATGATTTTCAAGTGCACTGTTACCTCACCTGAAGTATTGCAGTATTGCAATTCTGCTTCGTCTTCATGGAAGAGTGACCCATGGGGCAGTTTCTATTATTTTGGAAATGGGATAACCCATATGGAATTCGGACCCCACTCCTTCATTTTTCTTTTCTGTTTCGTCATCCAAAATTCTTTTATTTGTGTGTAAAGAACGATACAGAATATCCATTACATCTGCCGTGATGTCGGTCATAATTGCTTTTAAATTCCTTATTTGCGTCCATTGACGGACACAAATAGTCAATCACAATCAGGAACACTAACCTAGCAGCGCAATGGAATGTACATTCTACGTATACACACACACACACACGCATGTACCATATATATGTATATACTCTCTCCTCCTCTCTCTCTCTCTCTCTCTGTGTCTGTAATCCTTCTTCTGTGTCTAATGCGTGTCCTCCCACTGCTGAAAAGAACACTTGCATTCCTTTTGGCACAGGTGCCAGCATGTGGTTGGTGATACATGCTTGAGATGATTTGTATTTTGTATCTTTTCCTGTTACGCCACTTAGCTTCAGAAATGCCCAAGGTAAAAATCAAGTGGGGTAGGTGCAGGGGATCTCTGGGAGCCACTCACGGAAGGACCACGCCGACCAATCCAATGTTAAAACCGCTATGTATGGAAACATAGGACACCCTGTATGTATATATAAATGAGACGGTCGGTTTTCCGCTAAGAGGTCAAATTTATATTACAGTATATGAAGCCTGACTCGTGTCACTTTTTTCATATACTGTGAGATTCAGTTACTCAGTTTTCATATCCAGATTTCGTCCATTGTGACAACCACTTATACAGCTTACTCTCTCTTAACTAGAACGTTTATAATTGTTAAGTTAAGTCCCTGCCTTGTAGTTTATACTAACTTGTCTTTATAAGAGCCTTAAAATGACGTGTACGGTCTGTGTGTTGGCAGGTCACAAAGTTTGCCAAATGCCAGCCTAGGATCCGCACCCACAAGTTACAGCTGGCGCCAAACGGTACGATGAAGCTGTCGGAGCTAACTTTTGATGGCATTTGTATTAACGCCTGGAAACTCTCGCAGAGTGAAAACTGTGACAACACCTTATGTGAGCTCCCCATTACTCTGGGCTTATTTGACACGTGTTCGAGTACAGTACGTTCAAAGATCCGTCCATGCCCGGTACTAAGTTGACAAGCTGCTAAGATGATGGTATGACGCCTACACAGCTAACAATTGCGTAAACCACCGAGAGGGACCATAAAAGAAACTCTACTACTTAAACCAGAGGACGTTATAATATCTATGTAAGCCCTCAGTGAGGTTCTTTAGACTCTAGATTGCATTGCTCATTTTCTCTACGTAATTTCAAAGAGATGTCCATAATTCTGTATGTAATCCCCTGAGGCTGTGAGGTTGCCCGAAGAAAAATCAACGTAAGCCTCAAGACGTCCATAATACTCTTGAATCTAGAAGTAGGCAAGTGAGCCGTCCACTCCAGGTAAGCCTGTATAGACGTCCAAAACACTTGTACGTAAACCAGCTGAGGTAAGCCCCGCATGTAACTCAGCACTCCCATATGTGGGTTATAGGGGTAGTAATAACATAACAGGTCTTGCACTTTACCTCCTTCTTCATGTTGCAGATCAACTTCTCCTTGGCTTCCTCTTCTGAAAAATGAATGAACAGATGAATAAGCATTACATGGAATATGGTGACATTAATTGAAACTTAAAGATTCTGTTACTACCCTTTTAATGAGTTTTGTTACTTACCGTCTGTGATATTGAACATCGTGGTGATATTTGCAGATCGTCCTCTAACTCATAAAATTATTGTAGATTACTTGTGACTAAAATAATGACGGTAGAAATAGTAATAGAGGTAAATGCACTAGCACTGCACAGCTGTGTCTCTGTCCCAGGGAACTCTCATCACAACTTCAGTTGCTTGTTGCCCGACCATTTCCGGGACCTGGGTGCTGGAGGCTCGCGGGCCACACTCCCCGGCAGCCCCGATCCTCAAGCTTGAGTCTAACAGCTCACTTGGGGTGCGCCAACACCAGAAGGTTAATATTATAAAGTTTCCATTCTACATCACTTATTATTTGATGATCTAAAACTATCAAACCCTTTATTTTATTTTTAATTTACTTATTATTTGATGATCTAAAACCTATCCAAGCCTCTATATTATTTTGTTTTATCTTGTCTATACAGTAAGTTCAACTTCTTATCAGTGTAAACAAACCAACAAATTAAACTTGTAGTGTTAAGTGAGACCAACATGTCACCTTTCCAGACACTAACACATGCAAAATAGCGCCTCATAATTAGCTTAGCTACGGGTTAAACATATATAACAATGCCAATTTCTTCCTTAAGATGTCAGTATTTCATCTTAATAACAAACCCTTTACATAATAGGTGTGCTTGGTAGAGGGTTTGCAAGATAATAGCTTTTATTTTTTGTGGTGTTATCACCAACATATTTGCTTTGGTGTGTAGATAGCTTAAGGTTGAAGGGTTAAATGCCTGCATAATTTCACCCATATTATAGTAAGTTCTTTCTGTTTTAACCTTTACAGCGGAAATTAGGTAAGGTTAGGCCAGTTTGTTTAGTTTGATTGAAGTTGAGTCTGTTCTTCATACCACCTACAAATGTTAAGGATTAACTACAACGGTGTCCTTCAATATATCAGTAATCCGGCGTTTTATAATTGTTTTCAGCCAATTTCACAAATACTTGAGTTTGGTCTATATATAATTACTAATTTTCTACAAAGTATTCTTGCCTGAAACACTAAATTCACTTGCACAAGCCTGTGATGCTGAACTTATTTCTGAGGTAGAAAAACAGTAATCTCATCAAAGCAGAAAGCTGAGGGTAAGTTTTGGCATGACCTGAACTGCTGTATGACATTGAAGTTTTCCATGTAGGGTATAGTTAATTATCATTTTAGCCACTATACGAATCAGTTGAAATTATGTTTTCCAATGTTTTTGATGTGTAGACGAATTTGACCTTCATCTGTCGCAAATCAAGTTTCTCAGAATGTGCCCGCCCCTCCAATCTCAATTTGAGAATTTTAAAATCAGGTAAATAGTGTTCAAAACATATCCAAAAACCATCGGAAAAACTGTTTTGTGAGTCTAACCCTAACCAAACAAACCACCTAACCCTAGCAACTGGGGAGCTCCACAGTGTTCAATATTTTTGCATATGTACAACGCGTGGTTCGATGTTCTGCAGATGCTGCCACATGCAAACATACATAATAAAATGTTAAATATCTCTCTTAAGCCAATTTGCTCAGAAATGCCATTGAAAGAAAAGTATCTTAGAATTGTCAAAAGTACTTATTGCAGCTACTCAACATTCCTAAGATTACGTTTTAATTGTAACAAATTGAAAATAATGCCAAATTTATTTTGAATTAGATTTCTTTCTTTAGTAAATTTACATTTGCATATTGTGTGTGACATTAAGTTAGAGCAATGTGTGCGTTTCACAGTGGTTTTAGACAATATTAAGACACTCTTGTATGGCGTTTCCTGACTTAAATACACCAGGGGATCCCAGGGCCTCCAGGTTGGGATTAGGTAATTTTAGTTGTTAATTTAGGAAGTATCTTGGTATTACAACCATCAAGAAAAACACATTGTTCAGCAGGCTATGATGATTGAATATCTAAATTCCTAGATATAAGCAGTTTTGATGTAAAATCTGCATTAAGTTAGGTTAGAGAAAAGTCATGTAATATCCTCAAATACATTATAAGGTTGTGCTAGAATAATTGCAAATGTATGTTGCTTGCCGTGTTGTAGCGCGCCAAACGAAGAACTTGGGTAACTGCAACCTTTTCTGGAATTGTTGATGACTGCTTTGTCCGTGCGGCTATATATTTTATGCTAATCATAAAACCTTGGGAACCATTTTGACCTAGCGACACATTTGTAATATATTTCCGGAGTTGCTGGCGCATGACTTTCATAATCTAACTTAACACTGATTTTAATCAATCCAAAACAACGGGTATGTCTATGGCCCAACCTCGCTGGTTGGCGTTCGGGCGTCCATCAAGGGTCGCCAGTTGACATTCTGGAGCGTCGCCTTTTAGGTGCCATTTCGGTGCAGATGCCAGCGTGGGTTATTAGGTTCCAGTGTGTGGTCATACTTGCGCGGGGTAGTGATGGGTGGGCTGAGTCGCGGTTGTTAGTACACATTGGCCTGTGCATGCATGGAGATGGATTTCACTCAACCTGGCAGACTGTGTATTCTGATGTGTCACCGAACTTTTATTTTATGAAAATTAACGCCAAAAAATAAATTCTAAATGAATTATTTAAAGGATATAAGTATTATGATCAGTAAATATATGCATTACTGGCCATCCGGACACAAAGACAAACAGAAATGGCGCTAAGTCGTGGTGACCACCAGCACTGGCTATTAAGCACTGTCCTTATCTCCCTCACTGCCTTTTGCCCCAAGTTTATAGAGATTAATATATAGTTTTCTTACTTCTTTTTATTGTTTTGTATCATTTTAAAAGGTTAAAACTTATTTTTGGAAAAGTTGTTTTCTCGATTTACTGATGTGGGGTACTGCCAGCTGACACGTAGGAGTAAGGGGTTAACCAATATTAATTTGCACAGAAATAACGCATAGAAGAAAATCGATTCATATTAAATACAGGGTCATAGTATGAGTGGTTAATAGGGACAGAAAAACCTGATAATGAAACCACTATTAGGGAATTCATTCCCATAAAATTACTGGGGTATGTAATAGGGTCGAGGATGTCATTGGGACCATCACATTGTAAGTGACACTCATAAGTTTAATTTGGTATATTTTAACAGATATATATATACCTTAGAAACATTTTATTTAAACATTTGATTACACATTATTTTGTAATTATTTAACACAACTTATTTAAAGGTGCCCTATAAGTCATATGGGGTTGGTGTGTTGATAGGCTCCGCGCTACCTAACCACACACTCACACTCATTTCAGTGTAGAAAGTGCTCTAAGTAGTTCATTGAGACATGTATACTTCTCTCTTATAGCGTGTAACTTCTAACTGCTCATCCATCCCACTTGTACTATGCTTCAGCATAGCCCACTACACCCACCTTGCTTTGGCTTACGAATTTTGCTGATAAAGCTCCAAAATAATCCACCAGTAATGCCAAAGACACCAATAAAGGATTGTCATTATAGTTCTGGGCACTTTGAAATATTGCTGGACACAGGCGACTGGTACTTGAGCATGTGTATAGTGTGTGGGAAGGACCTTCAAGGGCTGGAGCAGAATTTCAATGCGGCACTCCAAACACTTGTTCTTCCGATGATTGACGGAACACGCCTAGAATCTCTTACCTCTTGAGGACTTTTTATTTGGGTGTCCGCGTTATTTTACCACTTAGAGCAAAACTACTTTATTGAAGACACTTATAATGAGGACCCATTGTGCTGCATAGGAACCTATTGTCGCCGAGTCAGCGGCGGTATGCTTTAAAAGAGCAAATGCAGGGGTAACCAAACCAAGAAGCATTGTGTTTATGGGTCATTTTTATGACCGCTTTCGAAAATGGGTTAGTGTTGCGGTATCCGTAGAACAGTAATGAACAACTTGAGACTGATTTGTAATAAAAAGATGTTTTTGTTTTTGCTCTCCACAGATTTCCTTCTCTTTTAAAAATTATCAAGGATTTTCCTAAAACCTTGAATTTGGTTTCCCAATAGAATTACTGTATATTTTGCTAGGTTAGGTATCCCTAACCCACAATTTAAAATTCAGCATACCCTGCCACCTAACATCATATGCTTGAGACCAATTTTGATGCCATTCTAAATCTTTAATTGTGATGGCTGTATTGATGAAATCACTTTAGCGACAGCAGATATATAAACTAACCAGCTTCTATTATCATTGGGTTAGAATTTTATTATTCAGTCATCCCCGGTTTGTTATTAAATTGAGTTTAAGACATCACTTGATATAAATCTCCTTATGAAGAGAGTTGTACTGTATTGTAGTTTCATCATCAAAGCTGATAATGAGAGACTACTATGCAATGTTCACAATTTCTGACAGTAGATATGAGAGTGATGACTAATAAAACTCTGTCCATACTGCCTGTAAAATTTAGAGACAGATCTGTAGTGGGTCTGCTATAATGTGTCCACTCCAGAACAAAGCGTGTAGAAGATTATATAAAGCATCAACACTTTAATAGTAGCTAGCCTCTTCTGTACTTTGTTGTACAG
The DNA here is from genome assembly GCF_018991925.1 of Homarus americanus. Lineage (NCBI taxonomy): Eukaryota > Metazoa > Arthropoda > Malacostraca > Decapoda > Nephropidae > Homarus > Homarus americanus. The sequence continues at coordinate 25,173,058 of NW_024722227.1, read as the reverse complement.
CATTTAACAGCCTTGATTGGTGTTACTAAAGGGGGTGGTTTATATGGGCTCTCGGGTGGCTAACTGCAAGGAGCGAAGTAATTTATGTGTAAAAATAAATCATAGCAAGCCTGGAGTTAAGCCATCTTCGAAGCGGACACTCACCGCGTAGCTGTGGAAAAACCCGCGTTAAGTGAAAGTTCAGCTTTGGCAAGGCACCGCGTATATGCGAAAACGCGTTAAGTGAAAGCGCGTTAAGCGGGGTAAAACTGCGCCATGAAAAAGTGCAGAATTCTCCATAGAAAATATTCCAATCATTGTAAAACAAACTTGGGTTGTTGGATGGTGTGGACTTAAATCATACCATATACAGGTGCTCCCCGACTTACGACGGGGTTATTAAGGACCCAAATCCAGGTCGTAAGTCCAAATGGTCGTAAGTCCGACAGATAAAAAAAATATATAATTACCGTAAATAAATTATTATTATTTTTTTTTAATAAAAAATCTACAATGAAATACAGTACAGTAAAAGTAATAAATAATGAAGAATGGATACAGTACAGTAAAAGTAATAAATAATGAGGAATGGATACAGTGTGACTGAGCACTTACCTTTAATGTAGTCAGCTGAATGCACATGTGGCCCCCATAATTTTCTAATTATACATGGATACTACATGAACTGGAAACGTTTCGGTATAGAAAATGTGCGCGTCATTTGAAAAAAAATGGTCACAACTGCGGCGGACGTAAGTCCCAACGGTCGTAAGTCCAAGCAGTCGTAAGTCGGGGACTACCAGTATAACAGCATAAGACACAAAACAACTTACAGTAACCAAAATATGAGTTATTATTTTAATTGCACTGTACTGTATTTTATTCCTTTGAGTAATTTTGTGTTTACTTATAAAAAATGAAGATATGATAAATTGACATGCTGTATTTCTCCATAGTTACTAAATGTCTGATTTTGGAAGAGTTTTAGTGTCATGTACACTTGATAAATCTGTACAGTACAGTATACAAGTAACATCAAGTATAGTACTGTAATGGAAGCCCCTCAAAATAGAGGGTGGCTGGCCCTAGGGCCACCTAGGCGTGAATTTATTTAAGCTGTAGAAGCTGTCACCAACACAACAACCACACCCTAAGTTAATGAGCTGCATGACCCAGTGTCAAGGAATGGTCCGAGAAGACTGACAACTCGCCAACTGCACTGGCTAACCATTACCCTGGAATACGTCCGCAAATCGATTAACATCCAGGTTCCCAATTACTGCTGGGTAGACAGAGGCAAATGGCGTAAAGAAACTTGCCCATAGTTTCACCCTGCCCGAGGATCGAACTCGGCTCCGCTCGCTTGCGAGGCGAGAATGCTGTACAATCATGAACTAAGACGAATATTAAAAAAATCTGTCTTGACCAATAAGGTTCCTTGTGAGGAGCTTACCCCTGAAAACAGTTTGGTTTTTTTATGACTCCGTGAGCCAAGTTCTGGATATATAGCATCTTTATGTTGCATTCACAGTAAATTGATTATGCCTTTAAATTATTTTAGACCTCAGAGGACATAACTCAGTCGAGTGTACATACCTGGAGTTGGTGGACGCTCGCCTCACTAGATGTCACAGCTTAAGGTTGAAGAAGCCACAAGTCCAGAAAACTGTCAGGGCAAACTTTTTGGAGTGAGAATTTGGAACTCTTGGAACAATCTGCTGGAGAACGTTGTGATGGCACTGAGTGTGTGCTCTTTCAAGACCATACTTGATCAACATTGGTGCAGTTACAGATACATTCTGGAGCCAGTACGTGCCAACAGTGTGTGACAGAGACATAACTTACCACCCAAGCAGCTAACAAGCCGATCAGTCACAAAGAGAATAAAGTATAATATAAAGTTAATGTATAGTACCATGTATATCCGACAACCCTCCAAAGTAAGTCAAACTATTAGTGACTCATTTTACATTCATAAGTTGCTTTAATTACATACCATCTGTGTTTAATGATACCTTTTATTATATTTGTTACTTGTCATCCAGCTAACCATTCAGCAGGTCCCTTACTTGTTGGACGATGCCTGTTGCCAGGTACTGTACTGTACTGGGCATGCACAACTCTAGGATGTACTCAACACATGCTGGAATATCTTCTGGAATACCTTGTTTATGCAATCTATTTCTCCTATTCATGCCTTCTACTAAAGGGCAACTGTTTTACAGGGTATCCAAAATGCCTTTAATCAATGAGAAATACAATTACAGTAAACTCTTACCTTGATGGGAAAGACAAAGATTAAATGAATACAGTACATGTACAGTATTTGGCTGTGGCTAAATGTTTTATTTTTCTACCCTGCGAGAAGTATATTGGATATCTACCTAATGGGGAAATTTCCAAAGTTATGAATTTGCAGTTTTCCTTTGAGTAGAGACTTTCACAAACCCTGTACTGTACTGTACTGTTATACATGGTCTTCCTATTTTAATTGTTACCATGTATCTTTCTGACATATTTCTTCACCATGATCCTCTTTTTTTTCTTTTCATTATTACTCATTTAATTTTTTTTTTTAAAGTCTACACAGTACATTACAGTGTAGTATTGGGATTGGTGATGAGAGAAAAATGTTACAATGGAACAAGTACAGTAATATAATACAGTAATACCTTTGAATTGACTAATTGATATTAAAGTTACCATGAAATAAAGAGGAAATTAATGACAGTAATTCTACCTATTTAATATTTAGTCTTTTTTCGGGGGTAACTAAGTAGAGAATCACATCACCTAAGTTATTGTCAGTTTCATTCATTTGATGATAATTGCTTGAATAACTATACAGTCTATTAAAGTTTTCTTTACTCACCCAATGTTCTATACAGTACTGTAAATATAATGGAGTTTATGGTCCAAGAAAGCATTTTGATGCATTAACAAAGAAAGCTAATGAAATAAAATTTAAATACAGTACAAGTACATTTTTGTATCAGTAGAATTTTTCCTTATACTTTATGAATCTTTGTATATTTTTTGTAATTACACTTGCTGTAAAAGATGTTATGGGGATACTTTGTGTGGAAAACCTGTCCAGTTAATAATAAAAAATATATATTCCTCCTCTCTTTCATTTCACTTCGGCTACATGAAGGAATGTGAAGATAAACATTCAAAATGAAGAGCCTTCTGATGCCTTGTACTGTACTGTACTGTAGTGTAGTCATATAAATTCATGGCAAGGAACTTCTCCAACTCTTATCATTTATCATAAACAGAAAAGAGAATTTAGTTATGAAAGTCAGTCTTTTATCATGAGTAGTTTATCAGTCAATTAATCTCAAAGTTTTTCCAGTTAACAAGCAGTAAGTAGCTACTTGTTCCAGTGAATGATTGTATTCACCTGAACACTCACTCTTAACACTAATAAAGTCTTTCGATGATCCTGCTTCTCCTTGACATACAATCAGTAGCATCACTAACATACATCCACCCTGGTGAATAGCTGTACTGTAGTTGTACCATCAGTCAAGTATTAAAAAAAATTAATAATAACAAATAGTACAGTTTCTACATGTTTTATAGCATCTATAACATTATGTTAATCACTGATTCTCTAATAGATCCTCTGTTATATTGAATTACTGAAATAAATAGGTTAGAACATGAATGTCTTTTAACTACTACAGGTAGTAGACAGCTACCAAACAGGGAGGTACTACCGCCTGGGAAGATATTGGAATCATAATGTGTTGTCTAATGGTAGACCCTGCTGCTATATGGCATCACAAAAATTGTGACCAAGTCCCAGGTTGCTAATCTGACTTTGAATCATTAATAATTATTATTATTATTATTATTATTATTATTATTATTATAATAATAATAATAATAATAATAATAATAATAATAATAATAATAATAATATTTTCGCCCCCCAGGCCCTGATGTGGGTCAATGACCTGTGCCGGGGTGGGCTAATCCCCATAAAAAAAAGGCACCTTCATTTTGCATTAAACTCCTGGAAATCTTAACATCACCACAATAAATAACAGTGCTTAACAGGATCACAGCTTCTTAATCCAATAGAGGCAAATATTTTAATATCTGAGAAGTCCTAGAATACATATACAGTACAGTACAGTATTTAGAACAATTGGTATTATGTGAAAATAATTCAACTAATATTAAAAGGCTGGTGTACAGAAAGCACCTCCCTGTCAATTGATAAATTACCAGTACTGTACTGTATTAACTTAGTTATAGATGTGAAATATTTCACTCAAGCACAAATACAGGTATACGGATTACTCCAACTACACCTGTACAACATCGTGTCCAGCCCATCGTCTGGGACCTCTTAGATTGACTGCCGGGATTTCTATCCCTGCAGCCAGAACTTTACATTATGTTTATCCGATCTGATGTCGACTACCGTTCTCCTGCTCTGTGTAAACTCCCTCAAAAATCTTTAGATCAACTTGAAAAGTTTCAGAACAGAATCATGAGATTTATCCTGGGTTGTCCCACCTCCACCAGGATAATCAACCGGCGGGAGGTTGAGTTGGCCGTAGACTAACGAACTGGTCTAGCTCAACCTACAGTGAATTACATGGACTCTTGGATGCAGTTGATCTCCTTCTCCAGAAGAGATTGAACGGTATAATCATTTGAGATTTTCAGTCTGCCCACCAGGCCATCTCCTCCTCTAAGCCTTTATGCCTCCCTTCAATTCAACAGTTGTTATGTCTATTAGCTTTAGCCCGTGATAATTCTCTTGTTAAGATCCCAGATCTCCAAGGCAAAATACTAGAAGATATAGACAACGAAACAGATACCCTTATACATCAAAAAGGCAATAGAAAACACCATACCAATCACAACATATCGAACGCTACCACACATCAGGACATCTCATGAATTGCGAATGCTTCAAGTACAATACAATAACATAATGATGTACATACAAAACTATCAACCAACAGCAGAGCTTATGAGAAACTTAAGGCAAATACAACAAAGGTTAAGAGATGAAAGCCTGATAGCACACCAACAGATATAGAACGAACTAATAAACAACCTGGATACCACAAGAAATGACAAGAACTTCTGGCAGAACGTAAACAAAATGCTAGGAAACGACAAACCCCAACAAAAGTACATAAAAGACCAAAACGGGAAAAACTCTTTGAAGAAAAAGAGATAGAATCCGCATACAGAAAAGAATGGAAAAAAATATTTCAAATATTAGAAGAAGAAAATGAGCAATTTGATGAGGAACACGAAAATCATATCTGCAGAGAAATGGCTGAAATGATACACAGGATAACCCCATACCATGTGGTGGACAAAACCAGGCTCAACCTGATAGAACCAATTACAGAAGGAGAACTGCTACACTACATCAGACACACTAAAGAAAAAGCACCAGGATTTACAAAAATCACAAGAAATATGATCCTATACCTACCCAACAACTGCACACAAGGCATCCTTGAAATATTTAACTCAGCTTTGGCAAGTGGATACTTCATTGATGCATTCAAAAACGCAAAACTCATATTCATACCGAAACCAGCCAAAGACCACACTCAAGTAATTAACTACAGACCGATTTCCCTACTCGAAGTTATAGGAAAACTATTTGAAAAGGCAATAAACAAGAGAATCAGAAAACACAGGAGCGAAAACGGACTACTAAACCCCAGACAACATGGATTCACTGAAAAAAGGGAACACATACTGCACTAGCCATAATCACGGAAACGTTAGCCAACAAGAAAGCAGAAAGAAACCAAGTCAACATTGTATTAAGAGACGTTAAGAAAGCGTTCGATAAAGTATGGCACCTAGGATTAAAATTTAAACTGCTTCAATTAAATCTTCCAGAACCATAGAAAAAATCGTCTGTGACTTCCTAGACGATCGCACGGCACAAATACAAATTGGCAGCTATATAGGACCACCCATAGAACTGAAAAGTGGAGTACCCCAAGGCAGTGTCCTTTCACCCACGCTGTACAATATCTACACAGCAGACCTACCAGAACCAGCTCCCTACAGTGAATACATAAGTTTTGCAGACGATATCACACAAATCATCACATATCGCAAATCAACAGCTGGCACAACATACTGCCTAATGCAATAGAGAACATCAACCAGTAAGAAAAAAGAGGAAGATACAAACGAACACCAACAAGTTCAAAAATAATACCAATCAGCTAAAAGGAAAAAGCACCCCATTATAGTAGACAACAGTGATTCCATATGCCATGGAAGGCACTGTCCTAGGGTTGAAGATAACAACAAAGGATACAAAACATTCATCACCGAAAAACTTGCAAACCAGAAACATGGTAACTAAATTAAAACGCTCAAAAGCCTGACAAAAAACAAGTTAAAATTATATAGAGCCTACAGTATGTCCAATCCCGACTAGTATATCCATCAGTTCCCCTACATGCAACAAACAAACAAACATAAAGAAACTGCAGACAATTCACTAGTAAAGTGACCCATTTGATCGATAAATATATACCCAAGACCAAACCCATTGCTTCTAATGTCTGAGGGATCCAACGTGAACCATGCGGCGGTCGACAAAATTAGAAAAACAGAAATTCAGAGCGTGGGTTGGGTCAAACGATGAGCAAGACAGGAGGATGTATGCAAGAGCCAGAAACAAGCAAAGATAGAGTGTAGAAGGGATGAAAAGGGTTCAGGAGGCTGGTTGCAAGTGAGGACAAGTCAAACCAAAAGGCGTTTTACGCTTGCCAAAATTGAAAACTTGAGTAGGAGTATCAGACCTGAGGCTTGAGGATGGTAGTTCACCCAGATTCTGACCAGGATAAAGCTGAGGCATTGAACAGCTTCTTTTCCTCGGTGTTCACAAGAGAGGATGCAACTAACCTTCCTGCGTTTGAAGACAGACGTTCGACACAGCACTGACCCACATTGTGTTCAGAAAGGGTATTTGAAATAAACTGTCAGGCTAAAGGTCCATAAGAGTCCAGGCCTGACATGGTGCACCCAGAGTGCTAAGAGTTGTGCAACGAGCTTGCCGAGCCCTGAAGATCCTGTTTTGTAAATGCCTGGATAAAAAGGTCCCCAGTGAATGGAAAAGTGGCTTATGTGAGTCCTTCTTCAAGAAGAGCGATCGGCACTCCACGAACAACTATAGACTGGTGAGCCTGACCAGCACAATATGTAAAAGTACTTGAGAGTATTATCAGAGATGCGCAATGGAACATCTACTAAAACAACCTTGTAAGGATTGCCAACACGGTTTTATACGAGGCGCTCCTGCTTAACACAATTGCTCAAGGTATTGGATATTTGGACCCATATTCAGGAACAAGTGGTAATATCGACAATATTTACCTAGATTTTGCCAAGGCTTTCGACAGTGCACCCATGAAGGCTGAAAATCAAACTGGAAAGTCGGAATTCGGGAAATATCCTTGCATGGATAAAGACTTTCTACATGACAGTAAGCAATAGGTGATTAATGACACGAAATCGTCATCATTACCTGTCACAAGTGTAGGGTACCACAGGGCAGTGTATTGGGCCCTGTTGTTTGTTTCATAAATGACATGCCTGACGTTGTACACTCCTCCATACAAATGTTTGCCGATGACGCCAAGTTATTTCGGAAATTAAGAACAAGCTGACTGTGAAGAGCTGCAGAAGGACCTCTGTGGGCTCAGGAATGGTGAAGAATGGTTGCTGAGATTCAATGTCACGAAGTGTTAGAGGATGCACGGCGTACCAATAGTAAGGAGGCGTATCATATGTCCCCAACGGGATGAAGAAACTGCACGAGTTGAGACTGAATGTTTGAAGGTCTAAGTGTGTATGTTGACAATGAGCTGAAGTTATTGGGCCGTACGAGAAGGTAAACCAGGCAAATAAATTATTGGGTCTTATAAGAAGGTCGTTCAGATATCTAGACGGTCCGTCCCTTATACCGATCTTCAGGAGTGAAATGCTTCCCCATCTGGAGTACTGTCACCCCGTCTGGTCCCCGAGATATAATAAGGACTGTCAGTTGGTTGAAAATGTTCAGGAGGCCACAAGATTGGTGCCTGCATTTCGGCACCTCAACTACCTAAGAGTGGGCGCCTGAACTTCTTATATTACGAACGGGCAGGGTGACCTAGTTGAGGTGTATAAGCATCTCAGGGCACTACTCAGTCGAGTGTCCTTACTTGGAGCTGGCGGACGCTCGCCCCTAAGGGGTCAGAGCTCAAGATTAGCCGCAAGTCCAGAAAACCGTGAGGGCAAACTTTTCGGGTGAGAGTTGTAAACTCTTGGAACAATCTACCAGAGAGTGTTGTGGCGGCACGAGTGTGAGCTCTTTCAAGACAAGACTTGACCAACACTGGAGCGGGTTCAGGTACATTCAGGAGCGGTGCATGCCCAGTATTTGCCAACAGTGCGTGATAGGGACGTGACCGATCAGGGCGACTACTAGCGAGCGATCTTTTGGTGAAGAGGATAACTGAAAAGGAAAAGTAATCAGAGACGTGACCGATCACCCAAGCGGCTAACGAGCCGATCAGTGGTGAAGAGGATAAAAGTAGAGTAAAAGTAAAACTTAGCCCTAAGGGATGTATACAACATCAGATATCCTGACATAGTCACCAACCGTCAACTACACTAACGAGCGCAAATAGAATCCCTAAACGTTTACCTACACCAACAATCAAAAAGAATATGGACAAAGTTAGAAGAAATAGAGGCTGGACCAATCATAGAATGGATGGAAGAGACAGAAGAAGGAAGAAGAGAACACTCGTGGTTCCCTCGCAGTAAAAGAAGAGCCCTAGAACCCACACCAACTCCACTCTATTGAAAGATGTAACGTTATCCCAGTGACAACCTTGGCAGCCCTACCACTTACAACATTAGATCATACAAAGACGGGATGTTCTCAGCAGAAACACAAGTACCTGCCCTAGACTCCCCACCATTGGCTAGGACACAAGACCCAAAAATGTAAGGCATAAGATTGCAACACTTGCTAAACATACAAACACCTGACATAAATATATCACCTAAGACGAAAATTAGCTGAAACACAAACATGAGAAAACAGAAGCACTTGGGTTGAGCCCCAAGACCTAGCATTCTACTACTATTTTCCAATTTCCTCGCTTTTCTTCTTGCACTATCCATCAACCCCAAGTCCCTCCAAATTCCACCATCATTCTTCAAGTCCGGTTCCCGCACCACCAATCTACGCACCAACATCAAGATCTCTTCATACTTCACTTCACCCATCGACTCGACTTGACGGAGCTCATTCTACTCTACTCTCCTGAACCAGCAAGACCTCTCAACAGCGCCTCACCAACCAGCTCCCTCAGAAAGCTCCTCACCCAACAGGACCCCTGAGCAAGCTTCTCACCACACAGCAACTCCCTAGCACTGCACTGTACATACAATATATATATAGAAAACGCATTGTGAGTTTCTATTCTACCTCCATCCTGAGTGTGAGATATCTTACATGTACGTACGTGTGTGAGTCCATACAAAGAGATAATAGACAAGCAAAGAGAATTGACAACTGGCCACATACAACGGCACCCTCAGTGTCAACACCTGACTGAATTACTTATAATAGGCAAACTGTACTACAAGCTTTGTCGATAAATTTGTTAAACTAAAAAAAAAATTATCTAACGACTTTTCGGGATAACTCTAGCGACATTTGGTCAGCACGAGTTGGCAATTATGGCAACTGTGCCAACCGTGCACACCAGGGAACTGGAAGATTTCCCGTCTGGTTGGCATGTGAGTCTTGTGACAAAGAAAATTAAGTAAATAAATAGTGGCCAATGGCTATTGAGCTGGGTTATGTGGTGAAATACCCTACAGTTATATACAGCAGGGTAATTTTTTATCGATGATATACTGTAGCGTACTGTATGTGGCCAGTTGTCAATTCTCTTAGTATGGGCACACAAACGTACGTACATGTAGATATCTCACACTCAGGAATGAGGTAGGATAGAAACTCACAATGCGCTTTCTGTATATATATTGTTGTACAGCGCAGTGCTTAGGAGTGACTAGGTGAGGAGAAACTTGCTCAGAGGTCCTGTAGGGCGAGGAGGTTTTTGAGGAAGCTGGGTGGTGTGGAGCTGTGAGAGATGCTGCTGGTCCGGTAGCCGAGTGTAGAATGGTCTCCCGATGATGATGATGATGATAATGGAGATAAAATGGCAATGGTTTGCCATGGGAAGGGAGAGAAGAGGTAAGGTAGAAGGAAAGTTATGAAACGGGAAGTAAAGTAGTAAAGAATAAGAGCAGGTGGGCTATCCACCTAGCAGAGACGATTTGATTGGCTGTGGTGAAGGCCGCACTAAGAGGTCGCCTGAGCTCAAGGGAACAGGGGGGGAGGAGGCTAAGCTAGCTAGCAAGGGGGTGTTTGTTATTGTGTTAGTTGGAGAGGTCTGCTAGGTCCCTGTGTAACTAGTAGAATACTCTCATCTTTTGTGTACTATTTAGTGTACAATAGTTCTGGCTCTTGAGGGTTATGGAGAAGGCTTTTTGGCCACCAGCTGTGTGATCTTGTGGTGTCCTCTGTTTTTAGTCGATGGTATAATTCGTCTTCCATTACTTCTAGTTTGTACCATACTGCCTGTGCTTGGCTGTATGTTCTTATGTTCAGTGGTAAAATATTGTATTTTTCGTGAAGGTCTTTAATTTTGGTTGTGTATGGGGGACGTTGTTTGGAGGCTCTGTGGATGGCTTTGTTCTGTGTTGCCTGAAGTTTTAATTGGTTGGTAAGGCTGATCGTGTTTAATGGTATTGGCGGGTATTCAAGATGGGGGCAGACAAGTGCTTTAAATAGGTGTAGTTGTATTTTCTCTTCCATTTTGCCGAATCTTCTTAATTTGGTAAGCTGTATTTGGGCTAGTCTATTGCGCTCTGTTATGTGTTTCTTTATTCCGGTTCTTGTTATTGTCAGCCCCAGTATTTTTCCTTCGTTTGAGTATTGTATTTCTTCGTTGTTTACTGTGATTGGTGCTGGGTTTATCCTTGAAATGTGTATGATCTTTAGTTTCTGTGTATTAGTTTTTATTTTCCATTTCTTCTCGTAATTATTTATTTGTATTATGGCACGAGCTGTTTTTAATGCCATCATCTGTTTGGCCTTGCCTGGATGGCGGATGATCTGGGATGACATCATCAGCATATGCGATGTATTCACCGTGAATTGGTGGCGGCATGTCTGAAGTGTAGATTGTATAAAGAGTTGGGGATAAATTACTTCCTTGTGGTACTCCACTATAAAGTCTGAAGCGTAGCGAGAGGGCCAATCACAGCGGCTTAAGCGTAAGGTGTGAAACGCTCTAATCCTGAGCTGGAGGTTGAAGGTCGAGACGAGGTCGGCGATCGTACCCCTACGTCCACTGCATAGACCTAGTCTCTCGGCGTAGCTGGCTGTACTAACCCTCTCTCATCATGAACGGTTACGAGTTTGATTACGTGGCGCGGATACGTCCGGATACGCCGACCTGCCCCAAGAAATTAAACCTCCTAGTTCTCAAGAAGTTCTTTGAAACTAATGAGATCGTGGGGGTCACCAAGGTGGAATGACTGAAGCTCCATGGTGACATCAAGATCACCTTCGCCGAGAAGGGTATGCTCGTACAGCTCGCGGAGATCCCAGACATCAACGGCATTCCATTTAAAATGATTGCCTACAAGTGGGACAACCTGAAGCTGGGTGCAATCTCCCACGCCGAAATTGCCCACGTGGACCAAGCAGAGCTGAGTGAGCTCCTCAAGGGGCAACTCCAAGTTGTGAAGAAGCTGTCCGACACCACTGCCCTCATCGGACACCATACAACCTTACCCAAGGAGGCTCAACTGGCCTGGGTAACTGTGCCAGTCAAGCCCTACTGCAGACCGAAACGCTGTTACAAATGCCAGCACTACGGACACACTGTAAACAAGTGTGAGGCGCAGGAGGACACCTGCTCCCTGTGCGGCAGCCCTAGACACCGCTACACGGTCTGCCCCAACAATGTTAAAAAATGCCCTGCTTGTGGTGGCCCACACTCCTCCGCCGACCGGACCTGCCCCAAATGGAAGGAGGAATGCAGGGTAGCCAAGGCTCGTCTTGAGAAAAAACTGAGCTACAAAGAGGCCCTCCTTGCTGTACGCTCCCAAGAAAAGAAAAAACCAGCAGAAAAGAAAACCCAAGAAAAGAAAACTCAAGAGAAGACGCCCACCACACAGAACCAAGAACACCACGTGGCCCGTGGAGCTGAAGCCCACGTGGTCAACCTCACCGTCTCTGACTTCTTCCACACCTATGAGGACTTAAGACACGAGGAAGACGAACAACAAGACCCAAACACAAACGAATGGACACTACAAGAGAGCAAGAAGAGGAGGAGAGTGAGAAGAAAATCGACATCAAGCTAAGAAGACCAAGACATCTCCTCCACACAAGAAACCAAAAACACAATCAAGCCGACCAAGCACTGAACATCCATGGCCCAACCCAACACGCACCTCACGCTTGACCTGACGCTAGCCTGGCTCTGTCTTGTCGCCTCCCGGCCGCGTCCGGGCGAGTTGCTGCTGCCTCCAACTTATACTCCCTCACGCAAGCGGTGTTTAGCCACTGCATCTATTCTCTCCTCCTAAAATTCACTTCAATCCTCCCTTTATTCTTCCCCTGAACCTCCTTCCCCCCTGTCACTAGCATTTTTCGATTCGATTCGAGATTCATTCTGGCCTCGGTTCCTGAACACGCAACACCTCCTCCAGCAAGCTCCTCGCTGTCCAGCTCTCATTCAACCAGGAGGCCAGCAACAGGCAACATCTTCTATAACGAAGCTCCTGCACATCTACCTCCTTCAACACGCTACTCACCGAACGTGTCTACTGAGCAGCTCCTCACCACACGGCATCTCCAGCACCAGACTGTCTTTCATATAATTTATATTATATAAGAAAACCACCACCTTAGAGTTTCCATCAATCCCATCCTGAGTGCTAGACAACATAATATCACGAAACCCTACACCATCATCTGTTTGGCTTTGCCTGGATGGCGGATGATCTGGGTGACATCATCAGCATATGAGATGTATTCACCGTGAATTGGTGGCGGCATGTCTGAGGTGTAGATTGTGTAAAGAGTTGGGGATAAATTACTTCCTTGTGGTACTCCACTATAAAGTGTGAAGCTTGGGCCTTTGTGATTGCCTATTATAATGTGTGCTTCTCTATTGTCTAAGAAATTACACAGTAGAGAAGTGAAGTTGTTAGGGAGTTCTTGAGTGGTTATTTTATATTTAAGTCCCAAGTGCCAGACCTTATCGAACACTTTTGCCACGTCCCTTAATACTATGTTACACTGTTCTCTATTATGCATTGCGTTTGCTATACTTTCGTATATAAGGGCTATGGCTGTGTTTGTTCCTCTGTGTTTCCTAAATCCGTGTTTCTAAGAGAGAGATTGGTCTGTAGTTTGCTACTGCTGTGGGGGCTTTTCCCGGTTTTGGTATCAGTCTGATAATTGCTGTCTTGAATTTCTTTGGGTAGTAGCCTGAAGCTATGGATGCATTGAATATATTTCTTAGTAGAAGTACCATGTTGTTAGGTAATTGCTGTAAAATGAGTTTATTTATTTTACTGACTCCAGGAGCCTTGTTCTTAAAGCTATTGATTGTTCTTACTATTTCGTCCACCGTGATTGGTTTGTTTAGTGGGGACATGTCATCCAGTGTATTCAGGTCGATCGTGGGTCTCGGTTGCCAAATATGGGTTATTTGCGACATATGGTTGGATACTTCCCTCTCTGTGGTCATGCAAAAGTTTAAGTTTTCTTCGTTGGTGATTTGAAAAATCTTTCTCCAGAAAGATCTAAATTCCGGTTCTTGTTCGGTTGGTTCTGTTAATTTGACTTGATTACTATTTATTATATAGTTTGACTCGTTGCTTGAGGTTCCCATTAAGTGCTTTATTTTCTGCCAGAACTGGTTCGGTTTATGGTAGTTCCCTTCCGTTTCTGAAATCAGCTTCTGCCAGTTCCTGTTGTATGTTTCTTTTGAGATGTTTTTTAGCTGTTCGTGTATTATGTTGTATATGTTTCTGCGTTCCGGTGTCCATCCTTGTTGTGTGATTAGTTTAATTAGGTTGCTAAATTGTGTCTGTATGATTCTTGATTGGTGTGAGTATTGAGGGTGTGGTAATGTTCGGTAAGTGGTCTTGGGTATGTTGTGTTCCATGGCCTGGCTGACGTGCTCATACCATATATCCAGTGATTGGTCTATAAGAGAAGTATGCCCGTTGTGTAATTGTATGGGTTGCGGGTTATTTAATTCTTGTTTGAAGTTTTCCCAGTTAGCCCGGTTATAGTTGAATCTTAGCCTGGCCGGGATCTGTATTGGGGCTGTGGAGAGTGTGGCTATGATAGGGAGATGATCACTAGTGGATATTGGGCCGGGTTCGAGTAGTATGTTTAGGTGGTGGTGTTGATTTGTTAACACGAGATCTGGGTATCCTGTGTGGCCTGCTCTGATGTACGTGGGGAATTCCGGTCCGAGGTGTACCACGTTGCCGTGGCTCACTAGTGTGTTCAGGACCCGGCCTACTGCGTTGTTGGTATGGTGTCCTAGTATGCGGTGTCTAGCGTTGAGATCACCCAGAAAGTATGCAGGTATGTTCCTCCTCATCAATCTGAGCATGTCTGCTATTGGAAAAATTGGTCGTCTTGGAGGGAGGTAGCAGGTGCCGATTATGATTGGACCCGTTGTGCTGTTAATTTCTATTGCCAGAAAGTTTTCTTGGAATGTATCATGGATTTTATGTTTTATACTTCTTTTAATTGCTATGGCAATTCCATCTTGTAAAGGATTTTGGCTGGGTTTTTTTTTGGTATACTGTGTAATTAAATATCTTGATTTTATTTGAATTATCCCTGCCGTGAGAATTTAGTATGATGACGTCTGGGTCTAGGGTACGATATATGTTGTATAATTCGTGAGCTCTTGTATGTGTCCAGGCCAGGACATTATGTTGAATTATTTTAAGTCTGTTGATTATGAATGGTGATGTCTCGAGCTTGTTTGCGGCATTTTGGATGAACGATGTTCTCCTGAAGACCTCCTCTCCGTATGCAGGCCGAGGCGAATTTTCCTGTATTTGGATTGCTCCACCTTTTCTATTCTATTATATTTGGTCAGGATTCTTCCTCTCTTTATTAGTGTTTCTATATGGTGATCTTCCATATTCGTATCTGTATATGTATATTTTACTTTTCCTTCCCTTATCTCCGCCAGTAGTCTCTCGGTTGAGAGTATTTGGGGGGCTGAGCAGGTGTAAAACCTGATACCGGTTTCCTCCCCGAGGTCCTGATTCTCAGTCATTTTTCTTGGTGACGGTGGTGGAGCCACAATTCCCATTTTGTTCTTTTTAGGGTTTGCTATATACGAACGCTTGTTCAGGTTGTATAACAGGTTCATGTTGTGAAATGGGTTCCTGCTCCTCTTCGTCTTCTTCCATTCCCTCTTCGCTACTTTCTGATTGGGGGGTTTGTCGGTAGTGGCTTGTGATTGGGTGACATGCGCCTGACTGGTGGTTTCCGCTGGTTTATAGATCAGGTTGAAGATTTCTGATGAGGGGACGTCGTTGGGGAATTCCATGTCTGGGAGGTTATTTGCCGCAAACATTTCCTTTACCCTTTTAGCAAAACATCCTGGTTTGGCAATATTCAAGAGGTGGGCGTGTATTATTGCCGTCATGATTTTAACCGACAGTTGACTTCCCAGGTTGAGCACTATAGGTTGTTGAGCTGGGGGTTGTGAGGCTACCTTTTCAAGGACTTTAGTTGTTTCCTTTGTTAATTTGGTTACAGCCGAGTAGGTCCTGTTTTGCTTTTCCTGTGCTCTTTCCTTTTCAATTTTCCTCCTTTCCTTTACAATCGCTTTCCCTGCTGGACAGCGTGCTGCCAGTGTTCTGTGGTCCCCATGGCAGTTCAGGCACCTAGGAGTTACACTGCTTTTGCATTCCCGGAATGTATGTCCCTCCTCCCCGCATTCGGAGCAGTATTTTGTGTTTTTGTTCGGGCAGTCCGTGGCTAAGTGGGTATATTTGTAGCAGTTCCAGCAAGGCGTGATGGGAAAAAATTCTTCCTCTTCAACTTGATTGCTGCCTATATGGTAGTAGGAGAGACAGAATCCTTCCTGTATTGCTTTTTGTGCCATTCCTATGTCCTGAAACCTAATTTTCAGCATAGATGGTAATTTAGGTAGTTTAACTACCTCCTCTACTTTGGCCCATTGATTTCTTAGTTCCAGGTCTCGTTTCAATTGTTGTTCGCTCGATTCTTCTGTGATGGTCTTGTCCAGTCTTTTAACTACTACAGTCTTCCTGGCTCTTAGTTGTGGTGGGATTACTACTTCGAATCGCTGCTTCTTCAATTCCTTTATGCTGTCATTCGATAGTAGGGAGTCAACGTCTTCTTCTGTCAGGCAGAGGGCGATGAATGAATCCTTGGTTGTAATAAGGCTCGTGATCTTTATTAGTAGTTTTGCACCGAGCAGTTCGGCTAGTGAGCTCTTCCGCGGTTCGGTTACATCCCCATCAAGGGAGCGTATCCTTACCCTATGTGCCCTCATTGTAGAGGGGGCAAGGTGGACAAGCCACCTTTTGAAATTCGATAGGTAGCCTACCTAGTCTGGGTGAGTTAACCTACCACAGGAATTACAACACCTCCCACCGCCTTTTGTCGGTCGAATGGTCGAAAGGTGGTTCCCGTGTATCTCTCCCAGAGCCCCGTCAGGGGAGCCTACTTCCCTAGTGTCTATCTAATCTGCTCACTTATAGGCGTGAGCCCTAGTGTACCTACTTGGGTGGGGGGGGTGGATACAGGATATGCGACCCCCTTTCCGGGTGGACCCGCACGATCACGGTTTCCCAGGAAGGCTCGGCGGAGGGATGGTTCTGCTCCTTCTCCCTTTCGTGTTCACAAACTCCTGGGAGGGAGGAGAACATTTACAGGGAGGACCCAAGGACGAATACACCTCTAGGATGCAGGTCCCCAGGCCAGAGCGAAATAGAAGGAAGAATAAAGGAGGAATAGCCACTGGTGCAAGAAACACCAGTGGGGTCGCGGCAGGCGTCCGCTACAGGAAACCGTCGCAGAGCACCCAATCTGGGCCGCCTCTGATCAGGAGTCACCCTTGATCAGTGGGGAGGTACAGAGAGGGCGTTGTCAGAGACGAGCTTCCCAAGTGTAGAAGTGTTGGTTGGTGAGGTGATATTTTGCGTTCCGGTCGTCAACGGTAAGAGACAGGCTAGCTGGCTTGGCTGTGAAGGATGACTTAGGAGAAGTACAAAACAAGGTATATATATAGAGGAGGGTGAGATCAAGTCCACAATGGTCAGGTATTAGGTAATGACCCTACTAATCTTCAAAAAGCACCGCAGCAGTCGGTAGTCAGGTCAGAGGGTAAGCTGACCCAACCTTCTCACCTGGTTACAAATCTTCTTAATTACGAAATTATCCAGTTTGTACATACCATTACTCAAATTAATGTTGACGGATTCGGTATGTTTAATGAGACTAGATTCTATGATGTTCCTACTGTCAATTGAATTACAAGGTAATATTGAGGAGGCATTATCCCAGTCAATGCAATGCTTATTAGCCCTCAAATGAACAAACAGAGCATTGGATTCCTGGCCTGTCCTAACACTATATTTATGTTGTTTAAGTCAATATATATATACATATATATATACAGTATATATATATATATATATATATATATATATATATATATATATATATATATATATATATATATATATATATATATATATATATATATATATATATATATATATATATACATGAGGTCCACACAAAATCTTTATAACTCGGCATTTAATATCTCGGAATTTAAACAGTATAATTCGGCATGTGTATGGTCTTGGAATCCTCTCTCCCTCACCATGAACGGATACGAGTTTGTTAACGTGGCGCGGATACGTCCGGACACGCCGACCTGCCCCAAGAAACTAAACCTCCTAGTTCTCCAGAAGTTTTTCGAAGCTAATGGGATCGTGGGGGTCACCAAGGTGGAGCGTCTAAAGCTCCATGGTGACATCAAGATCACCTTCGCCGAGAAGGGCATGCTCGCTCAACTCGCGGAGATCCCAGACATCAACGGCATTCCTTTTAAAATGTTTGCCTTCATGTGGGACAACTTGAAGCTGGGTGTAATCTCCCACGCCGAAATTGCCCACATGGACAAAGCAGAGCTGAGTGAGCTCCTCAAGGAGCAGCAGCTCCAAGTTGTGAAGAAGCTGTCCGACACCACTGCCCTCATCGGACACCACTCCACCCTACCCAAGGAAGCTCAACTGGCGTGGGTAACTGTGCCAGTCAAGCCCTACTGCAGACCGAAACGGTGTTACAAATGCCAGCACTATGGACACACTGTAAACAAGTGTGAGGCGCAGGAGGACACCTGCTCCATGTGTGGCAGCCCTGGACACCGCTACACGGTCTGCCCCAACAAAGAGAAAAAATGCGCTGCTTGTGGTGGCCCACACTCCTCCGCCGACCGGACCTGCCCCAAATGGAAGGAGGAATGCAGGGTAGCCAAGGCTCGTCTTGAGAAAAACTGAGCTACAAAGAGGCCCTCCTTGCTGTACGCTCCCAAGAAAAGAAAAAACCAGCAGAAAAGAAAAACCAAGAAAAGAAAACTCAAGAGAAGACGCCCACCACACAGAACCAAGAACACCACGTGGCCCGTGGAGCTGAAGCCCACGTGGTCAACCTCACTGTCTCTGACTTCTTCCACACCTATGAGGACTTAATACACAAGGAAGACGAACAACAAGACCCAAACACAAACGAATGGACACTTCAAGAGAGCAAGAAGAGGAGGAGAGTGAGAAGAAAATCGACATCAAGCTAAGAAGACCAAGACATCTCCTCCACACAAGAAACCAAAAACACAATCAAGCCGACCAAGCACTGAACATCCATTGCCCAACCCAACACGCACCTGACGCTTGACCTGACGCTAGCCTGGCTTTGTCTTGTCGCCTCCCGGCCGCGTCCAGGCGAGTTGCTGCTGCTGCCTCCATCTTATAATCCCTCACGCAAGCGGTGTTTAGCCACTGCATCTGTTCTCTCCTCCTAAAATTCACTTCAATCCTCACTTTATTCTTCCCCTGAACCTCCTTCCCCCCTGTCACTAGCATTTTCGATTCGATTCACTGTACTACGTCACACTCTCTAACCCTCTCTCACCATGTTTGATAACGTGGCGCGGATACGTCCGGATACGCCGACCTGCCCCAAGAAATTAAACCTCCTAGTTCTCAAGAAGTTCTTTGAAACTAATGAGATCGTGGGGGTCACCAAGGTGGAACGACTGAAGCTCCATGGTGACATCAAGATCACCTTCGCCGAGAAGGGTATGCCCGTACAGCTCGCGGAGATCCCAGACATCAACGGCATTCCATTTAAAATGATTGCCTACAAGTGGGACAACCTGAAGCTGGGAGTAATCTCCCACGCCGAAATTGCCCACGTGGACCAAGCAGAGCTGAGTGAGCTCCTCAAGGGGCAACTTCAAGTTGTGAAGAAGCTGTCCGACACCACTGCCCTCATCGGACACCATACAACCTTACCCAAGGAGGCTCAACTGGCGTGGGTAACTGTGCCAGTCAAGCCCTACTGCAGACCGAAACGCTGTTACAAATGCCAGCACTACGGACACACTGTCAACAAGGGTGAGGCGCAGGAGGACACCTGCTCCCTGTGCGGCAGCCCCGGACACCGCTACACTGTCTGCCCCAACACAGTAAAAAAAATGCGCTGCCTGTGGCGGCCCACATTCCTCCGCCAATCGGACCTGCCCGAAATGGAAGGAGGAATGCAGGATAGCCAAGGCTCGACTCGACAAGAAACTGAGCTACAAAGAGGCCCTCCTTGCTGTACGCTCCCAAGACAAGAAAAAACCAGTAGAAAAGAAAAACCAAGAAAAGAAAACCCAAGAAAAGAAAACTCAAGAAAAGACACCCGCCACACAGAATCAAGAACACCACGAGGCCCGTGGAGCTGAAGCCCACGTGGCCAACCTCACCGTCTCCGACTTCTTCCACACCTATGAGGACATAAGACACGAGGAAGACGAACAACAAGACCCAAACACGAATGAATGGACACTTCAAGAGAGCAAGAAGAGGAGGAAAGTTAGAAGAAAATCTACATCAAGCTAAGAAGAAGACCAAGACATTTCCTCCACACAAGAAAACAACACACACAATCAAGCCGACCAAGCACTGAGAATCCATGGCCCAACCCAACACGCACCTGACGCTTGACCTGACGCTAGCCTGACTCTGTCCTGCCGCCTCCTGGCCGCGTCCGGGCGAGTTGCTGCTGCCTCCATTTTATACTCCCTCACGCAAGCGGTGTTTAGCCACTGCACCTATTCTCTCCTCCTAAAATTCACTTCAATCCTCCCTTTATTCTTCCCCTGAACCTCCTTCCCCCCTGTCACTAGCATTTCATGTCTGTTCATGGCTGCACGCTGATTATTGGTAGGCGCCATAATGTAGCTCAGCTGGGAGTGGATTTTCTCCCCATAAACGCTGCTTGTCGCTGAGCATGGACCCCGCGGAATTCCACAGGTATGCCTGTGTGGTCTAGTCAACCATGTCGCTCACGGAGCAAATGAACCTGACAGCCACGCTCACCCCCGCTATTTAAGACCTGGACCGTGGTGACCTCTTTCTACCTACAGCCACCAGCAAGCAACACCTCCTCCTCCGCTCCTGCCTGGTGGCCCTTGCTCCCGCCGGTGACCATGGCGCCCTACAAGCTGCCTGTCCTCCTCTGAGCACCCTCATCAACCAGCTCTCCCTACACCACGCTTGGACTCACGCTGCCACCCCCCAGCACCACGCTGCATTGTACATCCAATACAATATATACAGAGAGCACATTGTGAGTTTTCATCCCATCCTGAGGTGAACATAAACAACCCGTTCCCCCACAGAGCCACTACAATGGCCTTTGCCTAACCTAATCTGGGGTTTCCATAATCTTATCTAACTTAACTGATCTGACTTCAAGGTCGATAAAACAATAAACTGTATGTAACTGTAGGCTTTATTACCAGGTGACGTGCTAGTAGTGGATTTCTCCCCAACAAACTGTTTGTCGCTGAGTAGCCGACCCCACGAATTCCCCAGTGTGTGCCTCGTGGTCTGGGTCAACCAGCGCCGCCATACATCACGGAGCGGAGGTCAACTACTAAGCCACGCCAACCCCCGCTATTTAAGACCTGACCTCGTGGTCATCTCTCTCTTAATACCTCCACCAACCAGCCAGTAACACCTTCTCCTCCTCCGCCTGGCTGGTGGTCCTCGCTCCCGCCGGCGAGCATGGCGACCCACAGGCTGGTCCTCCTCTGAGCACCCTCACCAACCAGCTCTCTCTACATCACGCTTGTAACCACGCTGCCTTCCCAGCACCAAGCCGCATTGTACATCCAATACAACATTGTAGTGGACGTCTCCCCTACAACTGCCTACAACTGCGTAGCCACAGCCACCACACGGCACCTCCACGCATTCCGACGTGCAGTCTCCTAGCAACCAAGCGAGAGCTGTCCCCAGATGGTACGGTTGCCTAGCAACGAAACTACTCACCGGCAACTTTCTGGGTTTTCCCAACATGATTCATAGAGGACTGGCGGCTGCTGCTGGGTATATAAGCTCTGTCTCTCCATTGAGATTCATTCTGACCATTCTTCTTGAACGAGCAACACCTCCTCCTCCGCCGCTGCCTGGCGGTCCTCGCTCCCGGCTTTCAGCGAGATGGCGACCACCAGCTGTCCTTCATCAATATCATCATCGAGATCCATTCTGACCATTCTTCGAACAAGCAACACCTCCTCCGCTTCGCCTGGCGGCCCTCGCTCCCGCCAGCGAGCATGGCGACCCACCAGCTGTCCTTCTCTGAGCTTCCTCACCAACCAACTCTCATTCTGCCCATCTTCCTGAACAAGCACCTCCAGCACCAGACTGTCTATCATATAACTTATATTATACAAGAAAACCACCATTAGAGTTTCCTTCCATCCTGAGTGCTAGACAACATTAATCTCTCGATACCCCTACAACATGTATACAGAGAGCACATCCTGAGGAACCTAAACATCACGCACCAACATGGAGCTTTTTTGCTGTTCGACCTGGCTCAATAGCTACCCCAAATAAAAAAAAATCTACCTGTATGATTTTAACACCCATGAAATTGTATACTCTACACTAGGCACCCAAATATAGACAGTGCAGTACATGTACTGTACGCTTCTCTTGACAAAGAGTAGCTGATTCTCACCTGAAGCAATTGTGCTGTTCTGTTTCTGCACCAAGGAGTCTTTAGTCTCAGGTCTGCACAGCCTTTAATGGGTCACCAGGACTACGGGGTGAGCGCCTGGATCTATACTATTTTACTCTTCAATGTAGCGCCAAAAAACTGAGAAAGTAATCAATGTTAATTTTCAAATAAGAACCAGTTGAATTAATCTAATTAACTTAAAAAAAAATACTGCTTTATGATTGATATGTATTTTTAAGTTAGGTTGAGAATATAGGTTAAAAAATAAAATATTCAGTAAATAACCCAGGCTGTTGAGTATTCGGGGGAAGTAGAAGTACATATATTTTGTTTGGTCTTTCTGAAGGACTAAACCAAGAAAAATAATCTCCGTTTATTTCAACAAACATATCTTCAAAAAAAATTCCTTTACATGAAATCTAAAGTTTTAAAAATGCTCAACTCAAATACAAATAATAGTTTAGGATATACTTATTATTACCTTAGTGGTTAATATTTCCACAGTGCAAAAAAGTATATTAATTTTCAATTTATTTTAAGTAATAATTCTGGTCTTAAAACTTAAAATTTGACATTAATTATGGGCTTTTGTGTTGGTTTAATAACTTTTCTTTGTTCAGGATATATATTACTGTGTTGTGTTATGGTGCAGAAGATGACTGGGGGTAAAGTGGATTTCGCCTTAATAAAGGAAGCAACAAGGATAGAGCTCGTTAAACTGCTAGACTCTATTCCTGGCACTAAGGTATATGTATAAGACAATTATTTATAGAGTGTAGAAGTAATAGTAGTTACATATGAATGATCTGATACACTGTCATGTTGATAGTGGGCGTATGTACTGTACTCAGTTGATGAAGTAATACTCTAAATGTTGCCATCTGTGTATATAGGTCCTTAAATTGCAATTCAATATAAATTAATTGTTTTGCAATGTTAGAGTAAATTCTGTCTGATTAGTTTCAATGAAATATATTGATTGCCAATCATATTTGGTGTCGTAAAGTCACAAAAAATTGGTAAACTTAATTTAATCTGAGTTGTGTTGTGTTAGGTTAGGTACATGCACTCGATCTATTAACTCGGATTAAATTAAGTTTACCAATTTTTTGTGACTTCGTGACACCAAATACCAGTCGAGAAGTGATTGGCAGTCCGATTTATTCATGTAGGACCATTATTTGACTTCATTGCGGCTATATTTGGGTAATTAGTCGGACCCGCAGTAAACAGCAACCACAGAATTCCGGAAATTCACTACACTCAATGATCATTTTTTTTTTTATATATTACATTAGGTTTGGTTAGGTAACACATTTGTTTTATCAAATTCTTTGGCTGCTGTAATCTGCAATTTTACCATTAATGATTTCAGGTGTGCAGAGCCAAGTGAAGTTAGGGCTCGTACGGTCAATTGATGATGGTAGCCATGCTTCGATTTCTCCACAAAAAACACTTTTCTTCTATGGCATCTCCGTCAGAAATTTATATTTTTCGAGTATTTTAATAGATAAAATTACCAACAATATTACTTGTTTAAAGTGGGCAGGGCTTTGAAGTTGAGGGAAAATGTGGGGTAAAATACTAAAATAAGGTCATTATTGACAACTGACCCGTGGACGAGTTATTTGTTTTGCTGTTTTTATTCTTACTCTATTTTCATTAGTGAATTCTGATATGATAATGATTTCTTGTGCAAATGCTTCGTTTTGTAGATAATTAGGCACCTAGGCGGTAATGTGGCAGTGATGTCTCATCCCAGGTTGTAAACAGCCAATGCTCAGTGTATGCTTATGAACCGTTTGGTAGGAACGGCTGCTCTCACATCCACAATAAAGCGTAAAATTACACCATATCATAGTAAGTTCTTTCTGTTTAATATACCAGAGGGTCTGGGGGGGCAGAGCCCCCCGGCTTGGAAGTTAAATAAGGTTAGGTAGATTTGTTTAGTTAGGTTGGTAAGGTCTTCTAACAATGCTTCTGCCGCATGTTTTTCTTATCAACTAAGGTTAGGTGAAGTTTAATATAGAAATAACCACTTTTTAACACATTTGCACAAACTACAACAGTGTCCACTATAAAAAACGGTGAAATTGTGGCGCTTTTAAAATCTTTTTCTATGAAACGTCGGCCACGGGTCTGTTGTCAATAATCATTAGTTATATCTTGTCAACAGGAACAACTTTTTCTAATACCAGTTCCATCGCAAATGGATATTAACCGAGAAAGTAAATTCACGTAAGAAATTAACGTAAATCTGCAGTTACTGCGTGTCGTCTGTTTGTTCACAACCGACCTGCTTGGTCTGAGTGTAGTCTCACATCCACAAAAATTTTTTAATTACACCATGATGCTTCAATAAAGTTGCTTTCATTGGTACCAGATATCAAAATAAGTACTTTCTGTTTAATATGGTGGGGGATCTGGGGGAGCCACCCATATAAGAAGTGAGATATGATTAGGTAGGTTTCTTTGGTTGGTTAGGTCAGGTTCTAGTAAATGTCACTAATTTATAATACTTACTATAATGATAAGAACATGTGTGGAAAAACTGAACGAAGTCAAACAATTCCTTTTGGTGGTAGTGGTGTTCTCAGACATTACCGAAGAAATCAATTATTTACCATTAATGTTCCATCGATAAATCTCCCAAGTTGGTGCTTGTTCACCTATGCAGTTAGACAGAGTGACTCGTCACCACTACTACCTCACACTAACCACCACACTCCTTTGACCACTAGTCACCACTACCTCCCCCCCCCTCACCCCACTCTCCCCTCCCACAATCGCACACTCACTATTGTGGACATAAGAAATGTTTATCCATGTTTTTTACCGTATGATACTCTTCTTTTGGGGGGGCACATTCTGTATGATGAATTGTGTGTGTATGTAACAGAGTAAGAGAATTTGAATAAAAATACTAATAAATAAAATAAAAGAAATACCACATTGCCAGTTGGCAATGGTAACCTCACTAAGGTGGACTAATTGGGGGAAGGGGTGTCCAGGATAAGGGGTGTCCACCTGAGAAAAAAATTTCTCCCAAAAATCTATTAAAAAAAAAAAGTACAACACCAATGTTCCAATTTTTAGATAAAAATACATGTTTTTTTAATAAAAAAAAAAAAAAAATATTCCCTGTACACACAAAGTACTGTACACTTACCCCAAAATGGAAGGCAGATCCAGCTGTACATGCCTCTGACTGTAAGTCTTGCAGTCACTCTGAGTCTGAGTGCTTTGAAATTCCATATTCAGTCCACATTTGTGAGGAGCAGCACCTTTTTTAGCTTGGACTTACAACAAATTATGTTTTTTTTTTTTTGTTACAGGAGACTGGAGTGGCTGAGATCTCTTCCACAGCTCCTTCTCACACAATCTGGGCGACTCAGCGGTGCGTTAGAAATGTTCATTATCTTTTTATGACCTTATAATCATTTATTTCGTTTTATTATATTTTGTACAATCTGTATGAATAATTGTGTGTGGATGTAACAGTAAAGAAATGCAATAAAAAATCGTATATCTACTTGAAATTATGAGTTGAAAATACAACAGATCTCAAGGTTGGTCCTGTAGGGAGAAATGAGTGATGTAGTGATGGTGGTTGGTGACACATGTTCATTCACGAGGCTCTACTTGGACCTACTTCTTCTCAAGTGTTTTTGCCGTATGGAAGGCCTGTGTTCCTGCAGTGTTTCTATGCTTCATTTCGTCTGCATCTGACAAGACTAATCACAGGCACTTCCAGCCCCTACCATAGATGCACCACAACTGATGCACGGAAAAACATACTGTACTCATCATATGAAGAATTCTAGAATGCTCAGTGTATTTTTCACTCCACAATTTGGAAGCACAGTACAGGTATAGGTGTGGGGTGAGTGTCTCCCATGCTTGAAAATTCTCCGTCCCATTGAACTTTATTCATTTCTCACCCTCACGGGTCCATAAGAGCAGAAAAAGGCTCGTGTGCGAAGCTGTGGCTAACACACCCAGTTTGAAATATTGTTGTAGGGTATCATAATTTTTTCATTTTCCAATAAGCAAGATATGCTTTCCTTACACCATACTGCACTAATTCATCATTCAAGTGGCACCACTTTATCCTCCTGCATCTGTTAATTAAGATAGGTTTTTATACACGGGGGGGTGGCTAGGAGGTAAAGTCAGTTCCTTCTGGTTTCTCTGGTTAAGAAGTTTTGCTTTTTGTCAGATATTTGTGTGATTTTACCTCACAATTTTCCTCTACTTCAAAGCCCTGCCCACTTAATACAACCAATATTGTTGGTATTTGTGGGGGGGGGGGGGTCATATCTCCATAACTACTCATTTCTGACAGACTGTAACTCATTTTTTTCAACCTAACAAAGGATTTTTCTCTTGCAGGCCGTTGTGTGGGATGAAAAGCTTGCAGGAGCCTTCAGTCATGTTGCTGATTATGCCTTCCTGCGAACTCATGATGTTTGCAAGATGTTTTACATCACGGCCAATAAGCTTCCTCCAAGCAATGTTGCTCATATTATCTTTCTTGCTCGGCCTCACACATCGATCATGGATCAAATCAACCAGCAGTTGAGAATGTAAGAACAAACTATTTAAGGAATTCATAGCATTTTCTGCACCCATTATTGTACTTTGTATGACAGTTGGTCTTCCTTTGTCTGATACAATACAATACAGTACAGTACAGTATTGTGCCCATAATATACCTCATCTCATTGTGTGTGTCTCTTTAATGTGTCTTATCAGACAAAAGGTTCTATCCAGTCCTGGTGAAATACACAAATTGACTAATGAGTTATAACCAGAGGAAGAATGAATTAACCTACCATAAAACTGTACAGTACAGTATTTATGTTTTGAGGGTGTACAGTATCTCTTGCTTATTTATGCCATTTTAATTTCTCCCCAAATAGTTGGCTTTTCATTTTCGAAATATACAGTCAACCCTCACTTTACGGGGTTAATGTAACCCACAGGGTGCCGCGGAAAGTGAGGAACGCGTACAGTGAATAACATAACATATGGGATTAATTGAAATAGAGTCCGGGCCGACCCCCAAACTCCACCTTTTGACGACACACAACTATGTTGTAGTAAAAATATTATCTTAACTTTATGATGGTATGCACACACAATTAATAATTAAGAGAAATATCAATAATATTAGGTGTTTTAACACTTACATTAGTAGAAAAGATGGCTGGGCACACGGGGATGGGCGGTTGGTTCCGAGGCAGAGGGCAGATTATTGGCCCTCACCTGTATCACTTGTATCAATTGTATCACTATCCACCACAGAGACTTGCAGGGCCTCTTTGTCAAACCTCCCAAAGTCCATATAAGTCCATATCCTCACTATAATTATCACTATCACTGACTTGGGCCGGCTGTGGTAGGGTGGCGGGTGAAGAACTGGTAATGTTTTGATGACTGGGTGACCTTGTGCGCACCATGTTCGCGCCGCTTACACAACATGGGGTACACGCACCGCGGAATGTGAGCATGTTAAGTTCCGGCAGGGCACCGCTTAAACGTGGAAACGCGGAATGTGGGACCGCGTAAAGTGAGGGTTGACTGTATAGGTTAAAAAATATTCAACTGCTGATGCACCATCATGATATGTTTGTCCTCTGCTTTTAAGTGTTATCACCTGCAGTATCTTTTAAGAATTATTTTACCTGTTTCAATTTGACAACTTACATTGCTTTGTATTCTTTAATTGTTGCTGTTTATTCATTAATGCTTACATTTCTGGTATAGTACAGTGTATACAGTATTCTCCATGTACCATATTTTACGGCATTTGACTCACTTTTTTGTCTGAAAAAATGGGTAGAAAAAATCAGCCTACGTCCTATATGTGAAGTTGTGGTCTCCCATAAGTTTATGAATCCCCCAGTTGCTGTCTCCTGTAGGCTAAATTATACCTAACACAACTCCAGAATTAAAAATATGTTATTCCTTATTTAAACATGATTAAGATTTTTAATTAATTAACAAAATTATTATTGTAAAGATAAAAGGTTGATCTATAACTACTCTGTACTGTACTGATGACGATAACCTGAGACAATTAACATTTGTACGGCAGACACCCAACTCTTCAGAGGCAGCTAAGCAGTAACCATTTCTGAACTCATACAAGCATTACAATCTATTAATGCCATCCCTGCAACATTCATTTTTATGTCTACAAATACCTGACATAAATGAAGATTTACAGATAACTTTCTTTTCACATTTGTGTCTGTTAACATTGCTGGTGGCATTGTAGCCAGGTTAGACTTGTCTGTAAACAGGCTACTGGGCCAAGCTATTGTTTTTCAACTCGTATTTTTGGGTAGATATACATAACTTTCTTCATTTATTTTTACTCAGTTAATATTGTGAAAAAAGTAAAAGAAATAATTGTCCTAAGGGCAAACACATAAAAGGAATATACATTTCTTTGTACACGAGTTAGCTGGCTTAGTGTGGGAGCGGGAGGACGGCTAGGCAGTTGGTGGTGGGGGGAGCGTTGCGAGGGAATCGGCGGAGGTAGCAGATGTACAGTACAGTACTGTATATGACTGTGTTACACTTTCATTGGGCTTTTATTTACTGGTGTGGCAATAGTATTTTTTGTTGTAACTTATTTATTGGTATTATTTTTATTTATTCATCACATTTACTGGTACTGTATATATTATTTTAAGAAAACTATGGCTACAGGAGGAAAATACTGTACACACAAAGGTTTTTCCTAAATATCCAGGGTGTACTCCCTGCTGAAATAGGGGAGTGCGTCTTATGTGGCATAAAATGCGGTACAGGTTGACTCACCAGGGTGACATAATGGAAGAGCAGTCAGCAATACAGTAGCTTTTTTATGTTGTACAACTGATCAATAAATTTCCAAACATTTTTTAACCCCTTGGTCATCAAAGTACAGTACAGCTTGCCCTTTAAATTCATGGGGGTTTGGATCTCAAAATGACCACGAATTGCCAAAACCGCGAATATCATTTGCTGACTGGGGATACATTTTTACTCGTGTGCAAAGAAATGTATACAGTATTCCCTTTATGTGTTTGTCACTAAGGACAGTTATTTCTTTTACCTGTACTGTATATGTGTGTAGCCACACACTCACACACACACACACACACACACACACACACACACACATATACAAATAATTTCATGTCGATCCACAATGAAAACGTGGATAAGATAAATCTTGATAAAATCACACGGGGAAAGGGAAACAACGGAGCACCTTAGCTTTCGTCTTTATTCAAGACATCTTCAGTTGCCTCTGAAGATGTCTTGAATAAAGACGAAAGCTAAGGCGCTCCGTTGTTTCCCTTTCCCCGTGTGATTTTATCAAGATATACAAATAAATAAATAATAATGGGAAAAATCCTCTCACAAATAATCAGAAACAAGACAACAAAATATATCAAAATGTAGAAAAAATTGGGCCCTTCTTTTTACATAGGAAAAGCTGTAGAAACGTATTTATAATAATATTTTCGTGTAAAGTACTACTTACCAATCACTCAGTAAAAATCAGTATCTGGCACCTTTCTCAGCAAGCTAACCACAGAAGACCGTTGTCACGAGAATCAGTTACCCATCAAACATGTGAGACTGAGCTGCAATCGTGAGTTGCTCTCACGCCACCTTTATCGGCCCGTATCTCAGAACGAGTTTTTCTAACCTTTAAATCTCAGGGGCTTGGCCATTTATGGGCCAATTCTAATAAAACAAAAACTAAATAGTAGAATAACATACTGTGCATAGCGTAATATTTAGATTTTCTTAAACAGTACAGTGGTCCTTCGGTTAACGAACACAATTCGTTCCAGAAGGTCGTTCGTTAACCGAAACCATTGTTTCAATGGGATATTGGGTAATTGGTTCCAGCTCACCGAAAAGTACATAGAAAGTAAAAAAAAAAATGTGTATGTGTATGTAGAAGGCTCCTGGTTGATGATGATGGGAATTAGAAGTGGGGGTGAAGGAGAAAGGAGAAGAGAAGGAAGTGGGGATGGAAGAGAAATCACCCCATGCTTGATGCTGTCATTTCACCAATAAAATTTTAACTTCACCAGGTGTTATTCAAGATTATTTTCTTTAAATCAACACTGCACTGCACTATAGTCAATTTGTTAAATAAATTTCAGAATGACCAATAATTATACTGTAAAAACGTAAAAATACTCTGTGTTCAAGAGACCCACAAGCAAGATGTTTCCTCCACTGAACAGAGATACAAACTGAGGCCTTGGTGGCTGATGGGCACACCAAAAACTAGTTCCCTGTACAGTCAGTTCTGCTATAACGCGATAGTTGTGTTCTTGTAAAACATCGTGTTGTAGAAATTCGCGTAATAGAAATAACAGGGCCTATGGAGAAAATAGGGTTAGGTGCAGATTACTACTCGAAATCGAAAAAAATTTAGTAGTTAGCCTAACACAAAGGATAGCACAGTCTAAATAAATGTTACATTCATATCTAATAATGAAATCATACAGTAAATGCAACACTTTACCTTGAAAAAATATGAATATAACTTGATGGGGGAGAAGGGTGATTTTGAGGTTGATAACATCGAGCTTCTCTTCAAGGGTTATAGCCTTTCTTTTACGATCATCACCGGGAATGCAATCACCAGAACGCTTCTTGGAGATATTTTTCTTTCCCATATTCACAGTTAATACCACAAAATTGGAGAAATAGTAAGCAAAAATCGCGTTACAGCAAACAAGCGTTCGCGTTATACAAATATCGTTCCTCTATTCATAAATCACGTTAGAGCCAATTCGCGTTGTCAAAACACGCGTTATAGCAGAACTCACTGTACTGCAATTATGTTAAATAAGTGTTAAAATGACTAATAATTTTAATATAAAACTTGGAAAAATGTTTAATAGCACAACCTCCTTGATATTTACTCCAATTTTAACGAATGTAAGCCCTAGAACCGATTACTGTTTTGGCGGACTAATCTTCCAGCTGGTGAGCAAGCCAAAACATGTCGAAACGTTTTCGTAAGAATTTCGTTAACCGAATTTTTGTTCGTTAACCGAATTGAAGATTCTTATGGAAGGTAATTCGTAAACCGAAATTTCGTTAACCGAGGCGTTCGTTAACCGAGGGACCACTGTATTTGGCTTGGTTTATTATTTGCTGATTCATCTTTATAAATATTTGGAGGAAAAAATGTAAGCTTGCAAAAAAGTTCATGCACTCAATATGAAAGTGATAATGAGAAATATCTACATGTTACATTCAAGAAGAGTAGATTACCTATAGTATTATGGAGCAGTAGGATATTGAAAATTGATAAGAATATAAGGGAAAAATCAGATATCAGGGATAAGGGATTAGGTAGAACCGATTTAGGGGTATACACCCGTAGTAACAATGTACAGTATCTGGTGTCCTTAATTGCTGACAGGAAATTGATATTGATTGATCAATTATTAATGAATTTTGTGCTTCAGCCGGAAGCTTTCCTTAAAATAATATACGCGGTACCAGGAAATGTGAGGAATAAATAAAAAATATACAATGAATTGGTTACACCAAAAAATATTGCCAAACCAGTTAATAAAAGCCAAATGAAAGTTTAACACAGTCGCCATTTGCATACAGTCAACCCTTGCTTTACGCGGTCCCACTTTACGCGTTTCCACGTTTACCCGGTACCCTGCCGAACACGGAATGCTCACTTTCCGCGGTGTGTGTACCCTTTTACGCGGAGAGCGGCGCGAGCAGGGTGCGCACATGGTCGCCCATTCATCAAAACATTACCGAGTTCTTCACCCGCCACCCACCACAGCCGGCCCAAGTCAGTGATAGTGATAATGATAGTGAGGATATGGACTTTGAGGGGTTTGACAAAGAGGCCCTGCAAGCCTCTGTGGTGGATAGTGATATAATCGATATAAGTGATACAGGTGAGGGCCAATAATCTGCCCTCTGCCTCGGAACCAACCCCCCATCCCCGTGTGCCCAGCCATCTTTTCTACTAATGTAAGTGTTAAAATACCTAATATTATTGATATTTCTCTTAATTATTAATTGTGTGTGCATACCATCATAAAATTAAGAAGTTATTTTTACTACAACGTAGGTATTGTGTCTTAAAAAGTGGAGTTTGGGGGTCGGCCCGGTCTCTATTTCAATTAATCCCATATGTTATGTTGTTCACTTTACGCGTTTCTCACTTTACGCGGGCCGCCGTGGGTTCAATTGACCGCGTAAAGTGAGGGTTCACTGTACACTCCCTGCTTCACCATAATAATGAAGACCAGCTGGAACGCTGATTCCCTAGCAACACTCCCCACCAGCTACACTCTGTGCTGTCCTCCCATTATGTGTTTGCCCTTAGGATAATTATTTCTTTTACCTTTTTACACAATATGTATGTAGGATGGTGTGTGCATGTAACTGAGTAAAAATAAATGAAGAAAGTTACGTATATCTACCCAAAAATATGAGTTGAAAAAACCATAACACCTCACAGCTTGGCCCAGTAGCCTGGTGGTTACAATGATGAGCTAACCTAGATACAATGACATGATTAATCACTATTAAACACTATTCTATCAGTAAACACTAATAATAACAGTAAATTCAGTTAAATATGGCAGGGAGTGAGGAGAGTTACAACTGCAGACAACACACTAACTAGCAGTCACTCACTCCAGTAGCCAGTACAGTATGGGAGAAATACATGACCTTCTCTTCACTTGTTTGTGCACCTTCCTGTGGCTTGATGAAGGTGGTTGAGGGAGCCATCACAAGGAGCACAGTAGCACACAGGTGAAACAGACAAGTGTTTAACCCAGACTGTCACTGAGGCAGAGTGAGTGGCCCAGCCACCTGGTACAAGAGACACCTTGCAGGACGCCATAAAACTTACGTCCCGGCCGTGAAAATGCTGCCAACTTTAAAACTACCTGCAGACATTCTTGGGTACATCCAGGGTGTCATACGGGAATAATTAATCGAAGGCCGCGAATTGTAAGGGCATGCTGTACTACAGTCCTGTAATAGCAGCAGTGGGGTAGAAATCACCCTCTCACTGAGTTTACTGGAAGTGCCAATAAACAAGTATTTAGAGCTTTCACCTGTGCCTGTAATTAATAGAACATAAAGAAATGAAATAATAATATCTCCGTTAGCCAGAATCCCTCTTAACCGGAACTTTCCAATAGCCGGAATTGAAATTTTCTCGGAATTTTTCTGGAAAATTCTCTTAATTCCAGGTTTGAGAACAAATGTTGAGGTTGAAAATCAGGAGCATTTTCTGAAAATAAATAAAAAATCAGGAAAATCTGTCCAAAATTTTATTTCGGGTCTGGGAGCAAATATCTATTAATTATGAAGTAATGCGCAATTATCGGAAAATCTGAGAAAATGGTGAGAAAATCACTCCAGACCAGCACCTGGGGACAAGGGTTCTTGACATTATGAAAGACTGTGCCATGTTTAGCCACACCTCACGTGGTTGGTGGGAAGACCAACCTTTTGGGTGATGCTGGATTTTTCTGCTCTGGGTCTATACTGTATATAATTACTGTGCAAATATAAATACAGTACAGTGGTCCGTTGGTTAACGAACACAATTTGTTCCACAGAGTCATTCGTTAATTGAAAATTTCGTTAACCGAATCCATTACAGGTATTTCAATGGGATATTGGTTAAATGGTTCCAGCTCACCGAAAAGTACATACAAAGTAAAGCCAAAATAAGCATAAAGTCAGAAACACTCCTAAAATTCCCCTAAATCGCCCTTAAATCACTATACAGTCAACCCTCACTTTACGCGGTTAATGTAACCCGGAGGGTCCCGCGGAAAGTGAGGAACGCGTAAAGTGAATAACATAACATATGGGATTAATTGAAATAGAGTCCGGGCCGACCCCCAAACTCCACTTTTTGACGACACACAACTATGTTGTAGTAAAAATCTTATCTTAACTTTATGATGGTATGAAAAAACAAGTAATATAGAAGAGTTAGGTTAGGAAAAATAAAGGTTAACATAGGAAAAATAAAGGTTAGGTTAGGAAAACTAAAAGTTAGGTGGAACACTTACGGTAGTAGAAGAGATGGGTCGGCATACGGGGATGGAGGCTGGTTCCGAGGCAGAGGGCAGGCTACTGGCCCTTAGGTGAATCACCATCACTGTCACTTACAGTTGTCAGGGCTTCCCTGACAAATCCCTCAAAGTCATCTTCACTGTCACTATGACTGGCTTGGGCTGGCTGTGGTGGGTTGCGGGCGAAGAAATCTGTTATGCTTTGCTGACGGCTGGTGTTGATGTTGTCGTGATACACCTTGCTGTAGGGCTCCATAGTCTGCAACAGCTGGGTAGTGACGATTTCATACCTGTTTGCGTCAGGGTCGTCGGAAAGGAGGAGCTTGGCTTTCTCGATACACTCGATGGCACCCCTAACATTACTATGGGATAAGTGTTGTTCTTCTTGGGATGACGCACCACCTGCCTCTTCACTGACGTCGTCATCATCATGTACCATCTCCTCGGTAGTCACATCATGTTCCATTATCACCTCCATGATGTCGTCGTTGGTGGTCTCGGAGAAGCCTGCAGCTGTAACAGTCTGCGCAGCTTCTCTGGCAAGGTCCACTGCTACTGCAACAGTCTGAACCTCACCAGTCACAGATTGACTCCTCCTCTCACCTGGTATTCCATGCAACACATGTCTCCATGCGTGACGAATTGTAGCAATAGACAGCTCACCCCATGACTCCACCAAGAAGTCCACAGCTTTCTTGATGTTAAATACTCTCCAGAATTGTTTGAACAGTATTTTTTGCTGTGCCAACTGTTGATCCTCATCTTCTTCGCTCTTGCTATCGGTGGTGGTGTCACTCAGGTTACGCAACTCTTCCCTGGTGTTGGTGCAGTCGTTCAGGAGTTTGAATTTTTTCGTAGAGAATGCAGCTTTTACATTACAGATTAACTCTTGGTCCCTGGGCTGTTATATAGACGTAGTGTTGGGAGGAAGGAAGACCACTTTTACGTTGGGGTGACGATCTAACAGTAGGGGCGAGTGTCCTGGTGCGTTGTCCAGCAGCAACAAAATCTTGAATGGCACATTCTGTCGCTCGCAGAATTTCTTTACATCGGGAACAAAACAGTCATCAAACCAGGAGAGGGACAGTGTAGAGAACATCCACGCCTTACGTGCAGTCATCCAGTGGACATTTAGCTTGGTCATGTCCATGGTTTTGTAGGCGTGCGGCTTGCGTGCTTTGTGGATCACCGATAACTTGAGCTTACAGGTACCGGAGGCGTTGGTGGTAAACAGGACGGTGATGCGCTCCTTCTGCATCTTCCGGCCCCGAATCTTGCTGGCATTCTTTACAACGAAGGACTTGGAAGGTAGCTTTTTCCAGAAAAGACCAGATTCGTCCATGTTAAACACCTGGTCGTCAGTATACTGTCCTTCCTCCATAATCTCACGTAAAAACGGAGGAAATTCCCTAGCCGCAGCACGATCAGCACTCGCTTCTTCACCACCAATGTTTATATTGGTGATGTTGTTCCGGATCTTAAACCTCTGTAACCACCCAGAGGAAGCATTAAAGGGTTTGGGCTCTGTAATTCCCATCTTTCGTGCCACTGCTATGTACAGTTCACGTGTGTACTCCTTAACAGAGCGCGTGTCGACCGCCATGTTCCGTCGCGCCTGACGCACCAAGTACCTCACAAGTAATTTTTCTGTCTTGAGAAGCACCTGGTTGTGAAAATACTTGATCATAGAAGCACCTGTAGACTTTGTGATCTTCATGTGCTTCTTTATCTTGGCTGCATCCTTCTTTATTGTTCGAATCGTAGATTCATTCACACCATGCTGGCGCGTCAAATCAACCTGCCTTGTTCCTTTCTCCAACTCTTGAATGATGGTATACTTCACCTCGTAGCTTAAGGAACGTAGTGTCTTCTTTGGCTTAGTGCCGCTGGGTCCAGGTAAGGAAAGGTTTCTCTCTGGGGGCGGTGGTCCGGCGGAAGCCATTTTACAGAACAATGGATACATGTTTATACGGTCTGGCGTGGAGGGATGAAACTGGCACGGCTAGGTCAAGCATCGTCTTTCCTCCCTCCCTCCCTCCCCCGGGTGGACACGTCATAATACTTTAAGCCAATTACAGCTTGCAGCAGAGGGGGGTAGGGATGCATGGCCAATCACAGTCCGATACATCATATGACGTCAGTGATAACGCAACAAAGACACTCACTGCGCAACCTTACCGCGCGGCTTGCCCAGGCGGAGGGAGGGAGGGAGGAGGAGGGAGAGGCGAGAGCACAGGCAGGCAGGCAGGCGGGTGGGGCGAATCTAAAAATAGCGTCGCGCCGGACACTCTCCGCGTAATGGGGTTCACGCACCGCGTAATGTGAGCACGTTAGGTTCTGGCAGGGCACCGCGTTAACGTGGAAACGCGGAATGTGGGACCGCGTAAAGCGAGGGTTGACTGTATACAGTATATACGTACATATACACTAGAACTCTTAAATCACTACTGTAATGTGATAGTGGTTAATCACTATCACATTACAGTAGTGATTTAAGAGTTCTAGTGTATATGTACATATATACTGTATATAGTGATTTAAGGGCGATTTAGGGGAATTTTAGGAGTGTTTCTGACTTTATGCGTATTCAAATTATTCGCTGTCTTGCAAGGATTCCAGCAATGCATATATATTCTCCTAACTTGAGTCTGTGATATTATATAAGATAAAAACTGTAAGTCTAAAACCCTGCCTGGGCAGATGTGGGGAGAGGGAGGGAGGGGGAGGTGAGGTGATATGTTTGACAGTTGGTGCTGAAGGTCTAATGTGTGTTTATTTATCAGTCCTTAAGAGAGATTAAGCCTTTCTCTTATAGAATGCCACTGAAACGACCTGGGAGAATATAATTTACATTGCTGGGATTCTTGTAAGGTAGTGATTAATTTGAATATAAACGAGCTAGACATGCCAAGACACTTACACATCATTAACAGCACTGCTAAACCATTGTCTTATAACATTTTACTTATAATATCTATTTTAAAATTAATTGATACATGATGGCTCTACAGGACTACTTTTGCACTTAGACAACTGATCAATGAATAAACCAGGGCATCATGTTCTGATAAATACGCTACAATATTATTTACTAAGTGCTCAAGACAGATTCTGTGGTAAGCATCAACCCTCTTGAGCAGTGGCAACAATGATGATTGAGAGATGGTGAGTGCTGGCAACATTATTAGGGAGAGAGATGTCAGCTGTTACCGCTCAGTAAACAAGCGACTGAGAATATACTACGTAACGGTAGCTCATCTGGGATTGTGTGTCGGTTTTCTCCCTGGCTATACACAGTTATGTACAGTATCTTAATATAATTCATATTATCTATAATTTATTAGTCAGTAATGTGTGAGGAAACCGCTACCACCAGAAGGAGTTGTTTGATTTTGTTCAATTTACCACAGATGTTCTTATCATTATACAAATTAATATATCATATTTTTTTTTATTATTTATCACCTGTACTGTATCCCTTCAACATTACCCCTGCCTCTGTCATTCCTACTGTAACTCAACAAAATATTGTTTATTTGTTATTTATTAATTAGTAAAGATATTTTACTGTAATGATTTGTGGTTATTAGTGCCAGTACCCTTCATATACAGTCAAATACTTATTTTTACCTTATTATTTGGCTTGTCATTTAATTTTTATGCAAATTGTTGATTATATATTGCATTTTTTTCATAGTAATATTTAATATTTTATATTATCAATGATGAAACATACACCATAAGAGGCTGATCATACCAGAATGCAGTCTATAATACTTAATACTGTACAGGTAAATAAAGAACGGTGGCAATGAAGCAAGGCACTGAGTCTCACACGAGGCTGGAGTGTGTGTGTGTATGTGGTGTTGGAGGGTGTGTTGTTGGTGTTGTAGGGTGTGTGTGTTTGATGTTGGGGTGTGTGGGTGCTGTTGGGGATGTGAAGTCGATGTGTGTTCCACACACACACACACACACACACACGGGAATTAAGACAACAGGCTTCGAGGGTGAGGGTCTTGTTGTGTGACTGCCTGGTGGTGAGGTAAACATCAGTTGTTGTGGAACGCTTGGCAACACTGGTGCATGTTACCACTCGTTTCCACTCCATCTCTCTAATTACCCACATCTTTCTGCTTTCTCACTCCATATTTAAAAATATGATGTACCATAATGTTGAAGGACTACAACTTTGCTCATTTATACTTATACTTATCACAATCTCCTTAAAAAATACTAGAGCTTTTATCTTTATTCAAGACTTCTTCAGGTCATGAGACCTGCTAATCCCTCACCCTACCTCCACCTGATACTGCATCAGGTCAGGTCAGTTTCACAAGACCCACTAATCCCCCACAGCTCCATGGGAGTGGAAAATACCAGTCTTTGCTGTAACACACAACTTCATTCATGCCCATATATATAGATTTTTAATTTTTAAATATATTTATTTAACCATACTTTTAGATAAACTATTCTGAATTATTATACTAAAGAAATGGAGTTTCTAACTTAATTAAACTAGAGCAAAACATCCCCAGCACCCAAATATGTTCTAGGGAAGTGGGCTAGTGTGCGTCTGTGCAAGATGTCTAGTTTAGATACCCGGAAACTTTTCCAGTACTGTAACTGGAAAAGATTCCGGGGATAAGGAATTTTTCCAGGTTTGAGAAAGCTGTATGGTTACCCAAAAATCTCTCATCCCCAGAAGGAAGTGCTCAGCACCAATTGTTCCGGCTAACGGGGTTATCACTGTAATATGAAAGTTGTTAAGCAAACATTTTATTACAGGGAAGATCTTCAAGGAAGTACCAAAAAGGATTATCATTTATGGCTGGTACCAAGGATATCCCTCTTGTGTGAGCGCCGACTACAAGAACATGGAGTGCGTGGATCATTCACAACTGTTAGAGAGCTGCCATTGTTGCTGTTTAGACTGGACTGTGACTTGGTGTCCATGGAATTGCCTCTCTGCTTTCGGGTTAGTTTGTATTACTGTACTTTGTAAGTTTGTAGTATCCAGTGTACAGTACAGTCTACCTTTACAGTATTTGTATTACAGCAGCATGTTTTTCCACAGCAAACTTACTAAATTAAAACTTCAGTAGAGAGACGTAGAAGTACTATAACAGATACCTATCTATTCCACTGTTCAACTACTGTATACAAAATATTTCTGCCAAATAATTTAATAAGTTTTCAAATTTGAATGAAATGTGGTCACTGCAACAACTTCATATCATTAGTATCTGGTAGAGAATGATAATCAGTGGGGTTTTTTGTATTTATTTATCAGAATTATGGTTCTTGTTGGGTGTTGAGTGTAGAAATTTGTCTTGTCTGTCTGTATGAGGCATAAGTTTCACGCAGTATCGTGAGAAAGACCTTACAGATTTAGATTAAATTTGTACAACTGTGTTTCATTGTTATCAAGACTAAGTTTGAGAATCTGTTTTCTATGCAATTTATCGAGTCATATTTGCCATTACAGTATTTGTATATGTACCTGGGCCTATACAGTACTGTCAATTCTTAATACAGTACTCCAGATAGATATATGAAACATTTTATTTTCTTTCAGGATTTGCAGTTGGATAGTGACCCTACAAGTGTTTTCCTGGTAGCTCAAGCTCTGATGACCATTCAGGGTGTTTTCGGTCTTATTCCTAACATATATGGCAAAGGTCAGTCAGCCAAGCAAGTGTATGAACTGATGGTTCGAATGAGAAGAGAAATGGGAGGAAATGAACCACAGGTGAGTTGAAATATATAAGGAATCATTGAAGAAATACAGTACAGTATAGGGGCTTGAATAAGGAAATGTTCCCTATGCAACTTGTCCAACTACTGTACGTATATATGAGATAGTACTGTAATCATTGTGGTACTTTGGGAATGTTCTGTATTCTGTCTTGTTTTAACTTCTTTATACAGTAGGCACAGAAAAAGATGTACTGTACTTTATTGATATTTGCAGTGTACCAGGAAGGGAACTGCTTCTCCACTTGGCAGCTGGACTTGTAATTTTTAATACAGGTATCCTTTGAGATATGAATGGGTTATGTTTAAAAAAAATCATTAAGTGATTTTTCATATCGGGAATGGAAAAACATATGGGAAAAATAAGGCTCGGTTCCCTAATGACAAAAATACTCTTATATCATATCCCCAAAAAACACACCCCCAAAAAAACTACCAAACTAATGATAAATATTACACCACTACCTAATACGTTACAGACATTAAGAAAATACTAAATAGAATTCTAGATGAAAATATGCAGCTAAAACTATTAAGGAAATGCTAAATCAAAGTTTAACACAGCCGCTAGTGGCACCATTTGCTTAGACACTGGCTGCTTCACGCGTGGCTGCCCTAAAGCGTCACCATAGCAACCAACCCAGCCACTTCTGCTGACCGACACACAAAAAGAAATATTTATTCCCTTTATGTTTTTTTACCTTATGATAGTTATTTTACACATTATATATACAGTATAGAATTCTTTGTGCATGTAACTGAGTAAAATAAGAAATTATGAAAAAAGTTAAGTTTATACAGGTGCTCCTCTACATACGAACGAGTTACGTTCCTGAGGCTTGTTTGTAAGTCCAATTTTGCTCTTGTAGATACCAAACATATTGTAAAAATTTAAAAGATTATCGATATTTAGTACGGCTATACCCTTTAATACAGCCTTAAAACCTGGCTCACTCTTCTCCTCTTCGGTAATGTTTGTTCTATATGGAATTTTCTTCAAAATAATCCAGTCTCATCCACATTAAACACCTGTTCTGACAGGTAACCCCCCTCAGTGATGATGTTTGTATCTCTGAAAGTTTGTAAGTTGAACGTTCTTAAGTAGAGGAGCACCTGTATACCCAAAATTACAAATTAAAAATACTCATAACATAACTCCTACCTCAGCCCAGTTGAGTGAATACTACAGGGATGTGGCCGCCCCAGCTGACTTCCAGGGACGTGCGAGTTGAATTTTTGCCCAGACTCAAATTCGTATAAGTGGGGAAAGCTTTCGTAACACAAAATAGAGGTGTCAATTTAGGAAATTCATATAAGCGAATTTTCATATCTCGAATGTTCGTACCTCGAGGGATACCTGTACAGTAAATCAGATGGCAAGGGATTTTTATATAAACCTCGGTGTGTAATGGACGAGTTGTCGGTTCTGGGTAAACACAAGAAGTACACTCTGTAGAGTGATATGGTATACAATACAGTTGTACCCCACTTAACGCGGTCAATAGAACCCAGAGGGTCCCGTGTTAAGTGAAATCCGCGTTAAGTGAACAACAGAACATATGGGATTAATTCCAATAGAAACCAGCCCGACCCCCAACTCCACTTTTTGAAGACACATAACTATGTTGTAGTAAAAATAACATCTTAATTTTATGATGGTACATGCACACAATTAATACTTAAGAGAAATAGAGAAATACAGTCGCCAAGTTAATGTCCATTCAAATAATGGACTCAACTCCCTCCCCCTCTCACACTACACTGCCGGCTCTTCCCTCTCTGAGAAATTTTTGGGGGAAAACCACTAAATTTTAATAAATAATACCTCAAACTAAAGTTAGGATAATACAATTGACATTGCTGGATTCCTTGTAAGACCAGGAATATTTTGAATATAAATGTC
Source organism: Homarus americanus (assembly GCF_018991925.1). Lineage (NCBI taxonomy): Eukaryota > Metazoa > Arthropoda > Malacostraca > Decapoda > Nephropidae > Homarus > Homarus americanus. Next base: position 25,130,904 of record NW_024722227.1, on the reverse strand, counting down.
ATATATTTTGCACAAAAGATAACATAGTTCCTCAGAAAATTTTTTTATCTAAAATTTGTATGTCTAATGCAAAATATATGATATTTATATTCAAAATGATCACCAAATTATAAGAATTCCAGCAATGTAAATTATATTCTGGCCGGGTAATTTGTATGAATTTTATGAGCTAAAACAAATATCTTCAGTTAATAAAAAAAAAAATAATCTTCAGGACACTATCTGTCAATCAAAGTACCCCACCTTGCCTTCCCCCCTCTTCCAACCGCGCGGTCAGTCCCAACCCTCCCCCCCACCCCCCCACCAATCATCCCTTCAAGAGAAGAGTGGGTGAAAAATTTAGATTTTAACATTTTGTATTAAATAATACCTCAGATTAAAGTTAGGATAATATAATTGACATTGCTGGATTCCTTGTAAGACCAGGAATATTTTGAATATAAACATCATATATTTTGCACAAAAGATAACATTCTTACTCAGATTAAACATTTTATCTAAAAATTTTATGTCTAATGCAAAATATATGATGTTTATATTCAAAATGATCATCAAATTATAAGAATTCCAGCAATGTAAATTATATTCTGACCGGGTAATTTGTATGAATTTTATGAGCTAAAACAAATATCTTCAGTTAATAAAAAAAAAAAAAATATTCGTCACAGGGTAACAGATGGTCGGTCGGTCCCTCCCTCCCTCCCACCCTCCACCAACCGTCCCAAGGAGATGTGTGGGAAAACCAGAATACTTAACTTTTTTGTAATAAATAATACCTCAAACTAAAGTTAGGATAATATAATTGACATTGCTGGATTCCTTGTAAGACCAGGAATATTTTGAATATAAATGTCATATATTTTGCACAAAAGATAACATAGTTACCCAGAGAAAAAATGTTATCTAAAATTTGTATGTCTAATGCAAAATATATGATGTTTATATTCAAAATGATCACCAAATTATAAAAATTCCAGCAATGTAAATTATATTCTGGCCGGGTAATTTGTATGAATTTTATGAGCTAAAACAGGCAGTCAGGCAGGGTGGCGGGTGGCGCAAATCTAAAAATAGCGTCTCGAGCCGGACACTCACCGTGTATATGTGGAAAAAATCCGTGTTAAGTGAAAGTTCAGCTCTGGCGAGGCACGGAGGCACCGCGTATATGATAAAACGCGTTAAGTGAAACCGCGTTAGGCGGGGTAATACTATATAATTTGTAATAAAAGTTTAAAGTCCTGCTATAATAGTCAAGATAAGTTTATTTCTCTAGAAACAGGGCCGCCATTTGCAATGACGTCACCACCTTCTCAGCACACGACGCAGGGATGGAGATACAAGTCAAGTGAGAAGTAATGACATTGTCTGGACTTTGTTTTGATAATGCCTGATGCTAGGTAAACATGACAACATAGTGCTGTTATTGTTTTGAGGATTCACTAATGAACCACTGGGATACATCATCATTTATATTAATTAATGGGTAAAATTTTACTTTTACTACCATAAGTATTTGGATGCTTAGATTCATGATAGGTTATATTTGGTAAATTTTAAGTTTTGGTCATCCCTGTACTTAGACATGCAGACTATGTTTTTTCTGATGGTTTGCGATGTGTTATAAGCAATTTAGACCTTCATTTCTATTGGAAATAACTAGTTTTGAGTTACTACCCCCCCCCCCCTCCTTACCGATGTATGTTAAGCTAATCTTATAACTTATAATATAACTTATCATTCCCTAATCTAACCTAACCTAACATCTAACCTGTATTTTTTATGCGATCGAAAAATGTTTTGCGACAGAAATTCCGTACAGATAAAGTGTCTTATTGTTTAAAGTACTTAATCCCATCGTTAGAATCTTAAGGTTCCCCAGATGACCAAAACCAAATTAATACCAATATTGTTTGGAATGTTTATACTATGAAATTTGTAGTAGGGACAGCTAATATCCATTGAATTAGTTAATGTACTTAGCAATATTTATATACAGTCAGTCTCCGACGGGGTTAGGGACCGACGACCAGGTCGTAAGTCGAATTGGTTGTAAGTCGAAAATGCGAAAATAAAACAGTGGTCCCTCGATTAACAAACGCAACTGGTTCCAACTCACAGAAAAAGTACATACCGTACAAAGTAAAGCCAAAAAGTGCATAAAGTCAGAAACACTCCTAAAATTCCCCTAAATTGCCCTTAAATCAATATATATATATATATATATATATATATATATATATATATATATATATATATATATATATATATATATATATATATATATATATATATATATATATATATATATATATATATATATATATATATATATATATATATATATATATATATATATATATATATATATATATATATAGTATTACCCTGCCTAACGCGGTTTCACTTAACGCTTTTATCATATACGCGGTGCTCTGCCAGAGCTGAACTTTCACTTAACACGGATTTTTTCCACATATACACGGTGAGTGTCCGCTCGAGACGCTATTTTTAGATTTGCCCCACCCGCCACCCTGCCTGACTGCCTGTTTTAGCTCATAAAATTCATACAAATTACCCGCCAGAATATAATTTACATTGCTGGAATTCTTATATTTGGTGATCATTTTGAATATAAACATCATATATATTTTTGCATTAGACATACAAATTTTAGATAAAAAATTTTCTGAGTAACTATGTTATCTTTTGTGCAAAATATATGACATTTATTTTCAAAATATTCCTGGTCTTACAAGGAATCCAGCAATGTCAATTGTATTATCCTAACTTTAGTTTGAGGTATTATTTATTAAAATTTAGTGGTTTTCCCCAAAATTTCTCAGAGGGAAGAGCCGCAGTGTAGTGTGAGAGGGGAGGAGTTGAGTCCATTATTTGAATGGACATTAACTTGGCGACTGTATTTCTATTTCTCTTAAGTATTAATTGTGTGCATGTACCATCATAAAATTAAGATGTTATTTTACTACAACATAGGTATGTGTCTTCAAAAGTGGAGTTTGGGGTCGGGCGGTTTCTATTGGAATTAATCCCATATGTTCTGTTGTTCACTTAATCTCGATTTCACTTAACACGGACCCTGGGTTCTATTGACCGCTATGGGTACAACTGGTATATATATATATATATATATATATATATATATATATATATATATATATATATATATATATGTATATATATATATATATATATATATATATATATATATATATATATATATATATATATATATATATATATATGTATATATATATATATATATATATATATATATATATATATATATATATATGCATATATATGCGTGGGTGCGTGCGCGCGAGCACTAGAACTCTTAAATCACTACTGTAGTGTGATACAGGTGATTAATTTTTATCTCTTGTACTAAATATTTGGCGTCTATATTCAAATTATTCGCTGCCTTGCAAGGATTCCAGCAATGCAAATTATATTCTCCTAACTTTAGTCTGAGATAGTATATAAGATAAAAACTGTAAGCCTAAAACCACCAAACCCTGGAGGGGGGAGGGAGGGAGGGTAGGTGACAGTGACATGTTTGACAGTTGGCACTGAAGGTCTAGTGAAGTATTTATTTGTTTATTTATGTCCTTTAGATTGAGTTTTTGTTTTTTGCTTATAAAATGTCATAGAAGTGACCGGGGAAAATATAATTTACATTGCTGGAATTCTTATAAGATAGTGATTAATTTGAATATAAACGTCATATATTTTGCACAAGAGATACAAATTTTAGTACATAGTACATTTTAATAATGTAAAAATTTTTCAACTGTATTTTTGGGTAGATTTACATAAATTTCTGGGTGTCTCTTTTTCTTCTCAGCTTGCCAGCCATTTTAAAGGGAATTACAAACAAAAATTTTGTCAGTACACAGCGCGATCACTGACGTTGGGACTCGAAAATACGTAATTTGAATTTTTTTTTTTGGTACGACTGCGGCAGTTGTATGTCCGGGTGGTCGTAAGTTGAATAGGTCGTAAGACGAGGAGTACCTGTATTCAATATAGTATTACAGTATAGTCTCGGTTTACGCGGTCAATTAAACCCATGGAGGTCCGCGTAAAACGAGAAACTCGTAAACGAAATAACAGAACATATGGGATTAATTGAAATAGAGATTGGGCCGACCCCCAGACTACCCTTTTAACGACACAATATGTACGTTGCAGTAAAAATAACATCTTAATTTTATGATGGTATGCACACACAATTAATATTTAAGAGAAATATCAATAATATTAGGTTTTTTAACACTTACGTTAGTAGAAGAGATGGCTGGGCACACGGGGATGGGGGGTTGGTTCCGAGGCAGAGGGCAGATTATTGGCCCTCACCTGTATCACTATCCACCACAGAGGCTAGCAGGGCCTCTTTGTCAAACCCCTCAAAGTCCATATCCTCACTATCACTGACTTGGGCTGGCTGTGGTGGGTGGCGGTTGAAGAACTCGGTACTGTTTTGTTGACTGGGCAAGCAAGGTTAAATAGACCAATCTCAGCTAGTGGCGGAGGGAATGCGTGGGTGGTAAGGATGCGTGGCCCAATCACAGTCCGATACGTCATCTGACGTCAGCGATGACGTATGAGCGACCTAGCGCGCAGCTTGTCCGCGTCGCTTCTCGCATAAATGCTGAAATGTACGGCGTAACTAATAATTGCCGCGTCTGGACACGTGTTGCGTACCGGTAAATGACCAACCGCGTATAAGAAATCCGCGTAAACCGAGACTATACTGTACTGTGTTGCACAGTAAAGCACAATTAATTATCTAATAATATTTATTTACATAGCCTATCAGCCGAGAAGGTTGGATAACTACATCCAGGGTTCATCAAGGCAGATGAAATAAAGTTGCCAAAAGTAGATATGTTTATGATTGTAGAGTATATCAAGAACTCCGCCATCCAGCTATGAAGCACGTTAAATTACATCTGTCATCTGATCATCTCAAGCCCATCCCCTGGCCATGGTCGTCCCTAGTCCTTCCACAACATTAAATATAGACATCAGTGACGAAAACTTACATTTTCCAGACATGAAATAGAGAACAGTGTTGAAAACTTCCATGTTGGAGTTATCGGTCTTTTGCATCATTTTAGCAGCCAGCAAGTAAATACACACGATGATACTTGAGCAGTGATTTATTTTAACCTAACAATAAGGTAAGCCTGTGTATATCAACATTGTATATGGCCACAAGTCCTGTATTTCTGCTGGTAACAACACATACACCACAGCTGGCTGCCTTGATGCTTGCGCTAATCTGTGACGTCACAACCAATCAGAGCTTTTCGCAGTCACGTGACTTTTTAGCAACTTTAACTCTTATTTTTTTTTACACATTTTGGCCCAATTTATTTAAAAATATCATTGCCATAGTGAATTTCTGCATTTTCTTTACCCATTGACCTGCCATCTTAGGAAAAAATTCCGACTGTCAGCTCGTCCATTATATCACACAGGTCACAAATGGTTATCACTCTTTTCCTTCATTAAATCTAAAGAAATATCATCTGGGACTATACTGTGGTATAACATGGGCTTTGGTCACTGGTCGGAAATTCTGAAACAAATAAACTGAAAATAAAATAAAGATTAAACGATTGGTTGATTTCTTTTTTATTTATCTGTAAATATATTTATGGTTACTTGTTTATGTATTGATTAGTCTTACTGCACTTGTTTTATGTCTTGTAATATGAATATACTGTAATGTGATCTATGGAACAGAATAGAATATCACATTACAGTAGTTTTATCTTTGTAGGTAACCCCCCAGATAGATCAGCTGATTCTTATTGATCGCTCTGTAGACCTGATCACACCACTGGCAACACAGCTGACATATGATGGACTAATAGACCAATTCTATGGCATCAATAATTGTAAGTGTCTTTTTCTATTTGAGTAGTACAGTACCCCTGTACTCTGTATATTTGAAAATGTCTTAATTTCCACCATAGTGTTCAAGGAAGCAACATGTTATCAACTGAATGACACTGATATTATCTTTTGAGTACTGTACTTTAGTCTTGCATACAGGGCACTCTGTTTAGTGGTCATATTAACAGTTCAAAATTAAAAAAATGACATTTTTGTGTTTATAGTGTGTTTATGGACCTGGGCCTGAAAATCATTTTTGTGCCAGCTTAAATAGCTATAAGTAAAAATTTTGTTGTGTTGGGGAATGTGTATCTCCCCAACACCTGAATTTTTGTGCATGTTTAATTTCAATAGTTCAGAGTTTGCAAGACACTAATATTGAGGCTCCTGTATGCTATAATGTCTTCATATGTTTTATATAATTATTGTAGAAAAAAATCTATATAGAACTGCAGCATTAATTACAAACTCAGTAATGATCCTCTTAATTTTTGTACTGCAGGTACAGTGAAATTACCTGGAGAGAAGTTTGCACAGACTAGCTCCGACTCTCCTCCGTCTGATGATTCATCATTCATGGACACAAAGACGGTGCAGCTCTCCTCCTTAGAGATCCTTTATGCAGAGATTAGGGACTGCAACTTCTCAGCTGTGGGGCCTCGTCTTTCTCGACATGCAAAGTCCGTGAAGGCTCAATATGAAGAACGCCATGCTGCTAAAACTGTGGGGGAGTTAAAGCAGTTTGTTCAAAAAATTCCCCAGATGGAAGTGCACAAGCAGTCTGTAGCTACACGTAAGACTCATTAGATTACATTATAATACACAATATAAAACCTGTTCATGCGCTAGTTCTCCTCAGTCCCAAGATTTGAATTGATCCTTTTCCTACTATTTGTATCTTCCTTCATTTATTAATATTTAAAAAGTATTGGCACGTGTCGAGTGTTCTCAGAGTAATGTGGTTACCGTACTGATTAAATTCAAACCTCCAGTTCTTGAAGACACATTATCAGTGCAGGAAAATTTTCTTGAAATAATTTCCATGAGCATTTAACTCTTTAAGTTATAAAACATTTTTTCCATCCCTGTTTTTAGAAATGATTATACACAAAATGGAAAAGGATGACCTTGGCAAAGTTATGTTCAAAGTGGGAAGTATGAGTAGATGGAAGATATTAAGGAACCATAAGAGGAAATATGGGTAATTTTAATATTTATAAGATTTTAGGCATTTTATGACTGTGGAGAAGACAAATAGTGTTCGTTAATTGAATATAATAATAGATTAGACAGGTAAAGGGTCGTTCATATCACTTCTTCCACATATTTCCATACTTCCATGAATGACTTGCACTAAAAGAGTGTAGGTGTTGTATTCCCTGCTGAAATGGAACAAAAGAATAGCTCCATGTATACAGTACTAAACCCAAAACACTGTACTATGGTCACTCCTCCCAGCCTAAGGTTAGAATTAAAGGGTTTTATTATGAAGAGTCGTTTGTTTCCTGTTCTATGTGTGACAGACTGACAGACTCTATAGTGCATTTCAACACACCCAGTGAGGATGTTGATGTTGGTCACCCAGTGAGGATGTTGATGTTGGTCACCCAGTGAGGATGTTGATGTTGGTCACCCAGTGAGGATGTTGATGTTGGCCACCCAGTGAGGATGTTGATGTTGGTCACCCAGTGAGGATGTTGATGTTGGTCACCCAGTGAGGATGTTGATGTTGGTCACCCAGTGAGGATGTTGATGTTGGCCACCCAGTGAGGATGTTGATGTTGGTCACCCAGTGAGGATGTTGATGTTGGTCACCCAGTGAGGATGTTGATGTTGGCCACCCAGTCTTAGAGCAGAAAAGGCTTGCAGTAGTAAAAATAATGATGATAAATAAATTGATAAATAAACAAATCTTCATATAGGTACAGTAATGACTTGTCTATAGAGCAAAAGTTTTACTGTGGAAGAAGTAGAGTTTGTTATTATATATATGAAGGAATGTAAAGCATTTAATGTCATGTATGAATGTCTGTTTAGGAAGGACCTGTTCTAAAATTTGTTTCTTCACATTATCTTTTGCAGACACTACCATAGCTGAATTGATTCAAGAACAAATTGCCTCAGGTATTTTCCGACCCGCACTGCAGATGGAGCAAGAGTTTTTGAAAGGACTTGATACAGATAAAATAAGTCCTTTTATAGAAGACTGCATCGCACAGAAGGAATCTTTGAATACTGTAGGTAAAATAATTGTGTTCTTCATTACCTATCATATACAGTATATTCTTTCCTTATTTTTGCAAAAAAGCTCTAGAGATAACTTATCTTGTATATAGAGTAATTGATGTTTATGAATCATTTTACTTGTAGGTAATGACTTATGGAAGCAGTTTGTAATCATTATAAGAATGTCTAAGTTCTTACAGTATCCGTTTCTCTCATCATTATGCTGGTGTTTGAGAATGATAGGATATTATTGTACCTGCTTTTAGTAGTACAGTATTTCATATTACACACAACATGCAAAAGTAAAAGATACGGTATATGATTTTACATAAAAATTCTTAAGAAACACAAACTAAAGTATTGTGGCAGATGTGACAGAAATGCAGAAAATTAGATGTGTGGAAAATAATTAAGAATACAGTAGTACCCTGATTTACGGATTTACGTGGTCAATTGAAACCACGGGGTGCCACGGAAAATGAAAACCGTGTAAAGTGAACAACAGAACATATGGGATTAATTCCAATAGAGACTGGCCCGACCCCCAAACTCCACTTTTTCCGACACAATACCTATGTTGTAGTAAAAATAACATCTTAATTTTATGATGGTACGCTCACACAATTAATATTTAAGAAATACACTAGATTTTTAACATTTAGTAATAAATAATACCTCAGACTAAAGTTAGGATAATATAATTAACATTTCTGGATTCCTTGCAGGTCAGGGAATATTTTGAATGTAAACTTCATATATTTTGCACAAAAGATAAAATTTTTGCTTTCTGTAAACCAAATTATTACATTAGATCTAAAATTTGTATGTCAAATGCAAAATCCATGATGTTTATATTTAAAATGATCATCATACTGTAAGAATTCCAGCAATGTAAATTATATTCTGGCCGGGTAATTTGTATGAATTTTATGAGCTAAAACAAATATCTTCAGTAAATAAACAAAGAAATATTCTTCAAAGACACTATCTGTCAATCAAAATACCCCACCTCGCCCTAGCTGGGTCGGTCCCTCCCTCCCTACCCCCCACCCCCCACCTTCCCTCCCTACCAGAGAAAGTTTGGGAGAAAATAGTATATTTACATTTTTAGTTATAAATAAAAACTCAGACTAAAGTTAGGATAATATAATTGACATTTCTGGATTCCTTGCAGGTCAGGGAATATTTTGAATGTAAACTTCATATATTTTGCACAAACGATAAAATATTTGCTTTGTGTAAACCAAATTATTACATTAGATCTAAAATTTGTATGTCTAATGCAAAATCCATGATGTTGATATTCAAAATGATCATCATATTGTAAGAATTCCAGCAATGTAAATTATATTCTGGCCGGGTAATTTGTATGAATTTTATGAGCTAAATAAAAAAAAAATACATTATACTTCACCGCGTATATGAGTAGATGCACCGCGGAAAGTGAAGTGAAAGGTGAAAGTCCGGTTCTGGCAAAGTACCACGTAAATGACTAAATGAGAAATCGATGAGAAATCGCGGAAAGTGAAACCGTGTAAAGCGGGGTAATACTGTAGTTATACATGTGTCATTTATAACATGCAGAGTTTTAGATCATTACCAGTACAGTCATCAGTTTTGAACAATTTTCAATTTGTTGTCTGAATTTACCCACATTGCTTTTCAACTAAGTGCTCCATCTTACTTACATACTCCCATACTGGTGCTAATGTGTACATGGCCCTGCTCTGCTCCCACTCTTTTGACCTTTCCATGTTCACTCACCTCATGAAGAAAATTGCATTAGCACTCACAATAATAATAACTTTATCTTAAGCTTGACACTCTAGTTTAGCAAGGCAGACAGCTACTGCTGTTGCTTTTCCTATCATGTGATAAAATGTACATAGTTTTTCTCATCTTCTGTGCAGGTGCTCAGATTGATCTGCCTCCAGTGTATTGTGAATAGTGGCTTGAAACCCAAAATTTTGGAGCACTACAAGAGGGATGTAATTCACACTTATGGATTTGAACATTTCCTCACCCTGGAAAACTTGGAGAAGGCTGGTCTTCTTTATGTTCAACAAGGACGCAGCACCTATGCTACAGTCCGCAAGACCATGCAGCTCACAGTAGATGATGTCAGTGAGCACGATCCTACAGACATGTCTTACGTTCACTCTGGGTTAGTCATCTTAGGTTTCATATATTGTTTTGACATGGAAAAGTTCACATTGCTCTGGTACCTATCAGTGACTGGCTCAGGAAGCTTTAAATCATTCAGTTAAAGCAGGATCCTTTTGCCCATTTTCCCTATCAGGATAGTAACTCGGTCTTACTTCCTTTATCACATCATATTAGTCTACTTGCTTTATGCTGAAGGACCTCAGGTATATATAATTAAAATTTCAAATTCGAAGACAATACAGTGAACCCTCGAAGATCTGGACTAAAAGGGGGGACCACTTGGCCGAAAAAGCTGATTGTCCGTATCTTCCGGTGAATGTACTGAATATTTAAAAACGATAAATAATTATATAAAAAACACCAAAAATACAGTACAAGTACAGTGGTCCCTCGGTTAACGAACGCCTCGGTTAACAAATTACCTTCCATAAGAATCTTCAATTCGGTTAACGGAAAAAAATTTGATTAACGAAATCCTTACAAAAATCATGTTTTGTTTTGAACATCAGCTAATAAGCTGAGGAGGTACTCAGCCAATTCATTAATCTCTTCTATGTTTACATTCGTTACCAATTGAGTAAATATCAAGAAAATTGTGCTCTTTAATATTTGTGCATTTTTTTATACAGTATTAAAATTATTGGTCATTCTAAAATTTAGCCATCCAAGCTCTGCTTACATAAAGTTTTTCAACTTTTATTTTTGGCTCAATAAATGTAACTTTATTCATTTATTGAAACTCATTTACATGCACACACTGTCCTTAGGGAAAGCTGAACTGTACATGTACTCAAAATAATGTACAAAATGATTACTAAAATTTTTGTCCGGTGCAAAATTTTTTGTCCAGTGTAAACTATGGCATGTTTACATTCAAATTAATCACTATCTTATAAGAATTCCAGCAATGTAAATTATATTCTCCCCGGTCACTTCTATTAAATTTTATAAGCAAAAAACAAAAACTCAATCTAAAGGACATAAATAAACAATTAAACACTTCACACCACAGGCGCCAACTGTCAAACATGTCACTGTCACCCCTCCCTCCCTCCCTCTCCCCCATCTGCCCAGGCAGGGTTTTAGGCTTACAGTTTTTATGTTATATAATATCTCAGACTAAAGTTAGGAGAATATAATTTGCATTGCTGGAATCCTTGCAAGACAGCGAATAATTTGAATATAAACGTCATATATTTTGCACAAGAGATAAAATTAATCACTTGTGTCACATTACAGTAGTGATTTAAGAGTTCTAGTGTATATGTACATATATTTATATAGTGATTTAAGGGCGATTTAGGGGAATTTTAGGAGTGTTTCTGACTTTATGCATTTTTGGCTTTACTTTGTATGTACAGTACTTTTCTGTGAGCTGGAACCAATTACCCAATATACCATTGAGACAATGGTTTCGGTTAACGAACGACCTTCTGGAACGAATTGAGTTCGTTAACCGAGGGACCACTGTACTGTATTTTACGGCATATAAGACGCACCCCCCCATTTTAGCAGGTAGTATTTAGGAAAACTTTTGTGTGGATTTTCCTCCTGTAGCCATAATTTTCTTAAAATAATATATACAGTGCAGCTTGCCCTTCAAATTCGCGGGGGTTAGGTTCTCAAAATAGCCGCAAATCGCCAATTCCGCGAATAACATTTGCTGACGGGAGGGGGTATACATTTTTTTACTTGTGTACAAAGAAATGTACACAATGTGTTTGCCCTTAGGACAATTATTTCTTTTACCTGTATTGTATATGTGTGTGTGTGTGTGTGTGTGTATGTCTGTCTAATATACAATACAGGTAAATGAGATTACTGTCTCTAGAGCAAATGGCTCTCTGTCCCAGCCGTGAAAGCCCCAGCAACTTTAAAACTACCCATAGACATTCTTGGGTACACCCAGGGTGTCATACGCAAATAATAGAGGACCGCGAAATATAAATCCACAAATTATCCGGACATACTATACCAGGAAATGTGAGGAATAAATAAAAATAATACCAATAAATAAGTTACAACAAAAAATACTGTACTATTACCAAATGAGTAAATAAAAGTCAATTCCCTAGCAACACTCCCCACCAGTTACACACTGTGCTCTCCTCCCATTATGTGTTTGCCCTTAGGACAATTATTTCTTTTACTTTTTTTCACAATATGTATGTAGGATGGTGTGTGCATGTAACTGAGTAAAAATAAATGAAGAAAGTTACGTATATCTACCCAAAAATATGAGTTGAAAAAACCATAACACCTCACAGCTTGGCCCAGTAGCCTGGTGATTACAATGATGAGCTAACATAAATGACATGATTAATCACTATTAAACAGTTCTATCAGTAAACACTAATAATAACGGTAAATCCAGTTAAATATGGCAGGGAGTGAGGAGAGTTACAACAGCAGATAACGCTCGACTAGTGGTCACTCACTCCCGTTGCCAGGCATACAATCAAAATATGTATAGGAGACATACATATCTTGTAGTTTGATTTGAAAAGGTGATGGGGCCCAGTTATAAACAAATTATATTAACCTTACATTTACCTATGATAACATAATAAGAAACACCATCATTACTAGAGTCAGTGAAATAATATTCCCACAAACAACAATTGATAACTCTGTTTATGTTTCCCGCCCCGGGCACCAGTGTCCCGCATGCTGACAACTTAGTTACACGAGCCTAAGATGATCTTTGTTTTGTTTTGGGAATGCTTCTTAGGGAGGCTTCTTAGCTCTCAGAACCCCCAAATTTTGTCCAAATCTTCCGAAATCCTGATTTACCGGGTCTGAAACTTGGAGGGTTCACTGCCAAGGTGACTCGTGCAGCACAAAGGAAAGTCAATATTCAGTGAAGGGATAGGGAAAACATTTTACCCTATATTTAAAAGACTATAAAGTCATTCTCAAAATCAGTGTTGGGCAGAGATCCACAGATTAACTATAGAGGGCGAAAAATATCTGGAAATTAAGTTGTGTAACACCGTAACACCTGACTTCTTTCATGACTATTACATACAGTATTTGTTTATTCATCCCAATATGAGATAAATTCATGTACAGTAGTACCCCGATTTACGCGGTCAATTGAACCCACGGGGTACCGCGTAAAGTGAACAACAGAACATATGGGATTAATTCCAATAGAGACTGGCCCGACCCCCAAACTCCACTTTTTCCGACACAATACCTATGTTGTAGTAAAAATGACATCTTATTTTTATGATGGTATGCACACACAATTAATATTTAAGAGAAATACAGTCGCCAGGTTAATGTCCATTCAAATAATGGACTCAAATCCCACCCCCCCTCTTCCCAGCTCACTAGCTCCTACCTCTCTGAGAAATGTTTGGGTGAAAACACTAGATTTTAACGTTTAGTAATAAATAATACCTCAGACTAAAGTTAGGATAATATAATTGACATTTCTGGATTCCTTGCAGGTCAGGGAATATTTTGAATGTAAACTTCATATATTTTGCACAAACAATAAAATATTTGCTTTGTGTAAACCAAATTATTACATTAGATCTAAAATTTGTATGTCTAATGCAAAATCCATGATGTTTATATTCAAAATGATCATCATATTGTAAGAGTTCCAGCAATGTAAATTATATTCTGGCCGGGTAATTTGTATGAATTTTATGAGCTAAATAAAAATAAAAAAATTATACTTCACCGCGTATATGAGTAGATGCACCGCGGAAAGTGAAAGTCCGGTTCTGGCAAGGTACCGCGTAAATGAGAAATCGCGGAAAGTGAAACCGTGTAAAGCGGGGTAATACTGTATTGTACCTCCATAATTTTGGTGATTTCAGTCACAGTGTAGAAGTAATGCATTTCATTTTCCCCCTCATGGTTTAACACCTTTCTTTTCTGTAGTCAACTACTTTTGTCATTCACTTAAATATTTTGTCATGCAGATATGCACCACTCAGTGCACGGCTGGTGGAGTTCTTACAGTGGCCAGGATGGCGAGCAATCACTGGTGTACTTCAAGTTTTGCCCGGACCAACACTGACAGAGACACAGCAACTTCCTAGTGCCCTCAGGCAAAGAAGTAAGTTTATTGCCCCCCCTCCACCCCCTTTTTTTATTATTATTTTTTTTTAATTTAACTCAAATCTTAGTGAATAACTTGGATGCCCAACTGAACAACAGTGGTGTGGTACAGTATTGTTTTATGGTGAGGGGGGTGGGTGGGGTCAAGGTACCAATCCATTTGGGATCTATCTTTGATATCAATACAGTACAATATGTGTTTCATTGTTTATGAAATAAATCATTTAAGGAAACCTACTTGGAATGATTAGTTGAAATATAATAGAAGTGAAGAGATGAGACAGCCAGGAAGCAACAGTTTTTGTGATGAGCAGAACACAACATTAAACGACTTGGGGGATGAAGGCCAATGGTTCAAAAATTTACCTTTTAACTCAGGGGGTCCTGGGGGTCTGGACCCCCCTTTTTCATCAGAAAATTACAATATTTTTTCTGTGATGCAGTATTGTACTCAGGGCTTCTTTTTTTTTTATATATATAATCAAAGTAATTACTATTGGCCTCAGAATATCTCCTATTATCAAGTGCACATGACCTCACAATGTCTATGACACTGGTCAGATTTGAAAAAAATATGGGGGGGGTGGGTGCTTACAGTGCCCCCCAAAACACTCCAACTAGGTAGGCTGGCTGTGTTTGCCATGTCCCCCCGCCCACAGCTTCTTGGACTCCCCCCTCCTTTTTTTTATTATATTCCTGGATCTGCCTCTGGAAGTTATTGTAGGAGTAATTTAATTTAGGATTTCTGGAAAGTTTTAAATTTTTTTAAGAGCCAGATTTAAAAAACTACAAGTAAAACCTTGATAAATTGGACTTCAATATACCTGTACTGGAATTCACTTTTTTGGACTCTTAAGATGCTCTGGTCACCAGAAATATTAAAACAAGAAATAAATAAATAAAAATAAGAAATGAGGAAGATTAATAAATAAATCCTATGAAATGAACCAAACTTACTGAATATACTGTAGGCCTAGTGAGAACTAAGACACTTGAGTATGTGAGCAGGCTGGGCCTGATCAGGTGTTGCAGCATTCACCAGGTTTATTTATTTATTGATTCAGTATTATATTCTCATATGATTGGCCTCTTATGGTTTATGGTTCATCATGATTAATATAACGTCTTCAGTAATAGAAAAAAATACAATACTGTATGTAATTTGTAATATAACTCGAAAATAAAAGGATAAGCTGTATTAGAAGGTTATTTACTCAAGATACATTCATGAGAGCTTTCAGCAGACCAGCTCACAACAGGGGTCACTATAACACATTGTATAGTATTTGATATGAAGATACCTTCTTAAAAATGTTATTTAATACCTTTGAGTGTTATATGATGGCTTAATATGGCTACTTGTACACTTAGACAATTGATTAATGAATAAACCAGAGTATATGCAGATACATAATACTGTACACTGCAATATTACTTATTAAGTGATGACAAATACACTACAATAGTATTTATTTATTAATGGGGGGCCGGTGGTAGAAGCGGTATCGCTCTTGCCTCGCAAGCAAGATGTCACGGGTTCTATTCCCGGGCCGGTGGAAGTTGTTTGGACATACTTCCTAGCCCCCATTAGTCCCTGTTCACCTAGCAGTAAAGTAGGTACCTGTTGTAAGTCGAAAGTTGCGAATTCGTATTCAGGGACAAGTTGTTGGAGCTTCCAATAACTTGATGACATAAACCATCGACTCTTCAGGCTTCTACACCCTTGACTCTTCAGGCTTCTACGCCCTTAACTCATGAGACATAAAGGCAAGCATGAACTTAGCATGCTTCCCTGTTGGGCGCTAAAACGCTTCTGCGCTTCACCTTACACAAGGATGTAGGGGGCCAATACAAAAAAAAAGTATTTTTTAAGTGATGATAAGTACACTACTTTACTGTACTAATTTACTAAGTGTTGAAGACACATTGTGGTAAGCCAATCAGCTGTTTGTTCTTTGTAAACAAATGACTCATGGCATTCAGTGTGGGATTCTTTTTTCAGGAAAGCTGATTCTTTAAGGATAATATTTTATCAACCTGGCACCAAGTGATCCTAAATTATATGAGAATTGTGGTGGAATTGCATAAAGAAGTGTTGAAGGAATCTTAGGGGAGAGAGGGGGAGGGAGCCACCCACCCATGCTACCACCCCTACCCTCTGCCAGCTGCTCCCAGATAAACATTCGTCTTCCACATACAATATACTCCTACACTTATTTTATCTTTATAGTACTGTACAGTTTACAGTTTACTCTTTATTCATAAGACAAATACAGTTCTGTGGTTACTTACATATAACACTTTACAGTAAATAACAATCATCTGATGACAACAGTTGTTGACAACCAAACTTAAGTTTCGTTTTCAACCCAGAGAGTTCGGTTTAATTTTTTTATTGTTGATGTAATATTCTTTTAATAATCTTGTTAGACAATTAAAGACCTTAGTTGTTGAAGTGCAGTAATAACATAACTAATTTTCTTTAAACAGTTCAGATAAGCAGTGTTAAATATAGACCTGTCATGTCACAGTGTTGGTGGGTGAGTCACATGCAGGCAGGTGCTGTATTTGTTCCTCAGACTTGCTCTTGTCAGGCATGTCTCTTGTCTTTAACTGGTTTAACCATTACATGGCTGTAACTGTTCATTAAACATTTGGCTCTGAAGGTACATTACAGTATGTTCTAGAAAGCTTATTTTCTCTTGCAACATCATAAGTTATCCTACAGTATGGACATGTTTACAGCTCTCTTTTGTTATTTAGCATTATTTTTTTTAATCACAAACAGGAGGTTCAGTTGGCTCTGTGCAGAGTGGGGGAGAAGGCGGGACAGCTTTGGTGTTCTTCATTGGGGGCTGCACACACTCAGAGATAGCTGCCTTGCGCTTCTTATCATCAAGGGTTGATCAAGGTAAAGTTCAATCTAATGTGAAAAGTTAAATTCGGTCTCATTGGTCGAAGAGCCATTAGGGGCAGTGCAGATACAGCATACAGTATAGTCTAGTATAGTATATTAAGCCCGCAATCTATACTGTACTGTATTATAATTGAATCACTTGCCTAATGATTCCTTTGTATAATTTTAGATGGCAATGATTATTGGCTAATAATATGTTTTTATCTTTCCTCAGGTGGGCCAGAATATGTCATAGCAACCACAAAGATTATCAATGGAAATTCATTTCTTCAGTATCTTTCTGATGAGCTTGGCGGCGAGTAGTCCTCTGTGTCAAAGTACATGAAAAATAGTTTGTATTTTGAACAATCATGAATAAGCCAAAAATTAAGAGCAGCAACAGTAATAAATAAGTTTATTGTATGATAATACTGTTCATAATTGTTGCTGCATGCCTAACTTAAGAATAGCCTGAATCTACCCAAATAATTATAATTTTTGAACTGATGTTGCAGGTAATCATAATTGTTACCAAAATACCATGTACAGTAAGTGAGAAAATGAACTGGAACCACCTATTAAGTGTTACTGTACAGTCCTATAGATGGTGTTATTATTCAAATGGCAGTTGTCATTTATTAGATATGTGAATTATTCAAACTTAACCTAACATACTAAATTTAAGGTAAGCCAACCTTTTAGTTATGTGAGGTTGGATAGGTTTGGTTTAGTTTGTCAATTTCAAGAGGTGATTGTAAATATCCCAGGAAGAATCCGAAGGAAAAACACAAAAATGCTTAAATTAAAATTCCTGGGGTGGGTATAAGTTATTCTTAAGGTATGGAACAACTTTTCTTTTATACAACAAGTCTCTAAAACATATAATTTAGGCACAGGAACAGTAAAGTACTAACAGTTGTACAGTACTCTACTCCTTTTGATCTGCCTCAGTTAAGATTTGTAACAAATTCCTTGCGAGTTCATTTTACAAAGTGATTAGTAATTACAAATATATCTGGGAAAATGAGTTGATAAATATAACTTTCTTTAATATTTGTACAATACTGATTATATTATTTAATGTAGGATTAAGAAAAGAGGTTTGTACTGTGTATACAGTACAATAGGGATAAGATGCATTAATAGTTATGATTTTTAATCCAAGGAGATTATAATGTTGAACCATGGTGCTTTCAGTGCATATGTGAAAATATGACAAGTTGTATGATTGTAAAATCATTTATATTATTTATTTGAAAACATTGTATACAGTATTTCAGTCAGCTTATGTACAGTAAACCTAAGCAGAGTTTTTGTGAAGTTAGTTTACTTTCATTGGATATAAACCTAATGAATCTTATACAAATTCTGTCATTTGGCAAGAATATCTAATGTTAAATAAACATAAGTGAGATTTTGGCTTATTTAGTATAGTATAGTTTACACATACACATATGTGCATCCCCTCTTTATCACACACACACCCACACAGCCTTCCGGCTGCCATGCTCTTTCAATAAACCGTTAATTATTATTATTATTATCATTATTATTACATACACACATCCACACACTTACTTACTTGCTTATGGCAGTCCATCGAAGTCAATGACGACGTTGCTCCAGATGATTGATGAGTTATGTGTTATTTCTCGGATGCTACCGTAGATGACTATGGAGTCCAATCCTGGAGGCGCAGATCTTGTTGAATAGGTGACAGGGATGTTGTTCATTGAGAGGAATTGTGCCTTGAGCCCTCTGATATCGTTGGGCTCATTTAGTAGCTCTCTTTTGGTTCAGTGAGGTCTCAAGTGTTTCCGCTCCTCCATGGCATGTTGAGTGCCATAATGTCTTGGAAGCCGGTGGTCTGGCATCCTGATAACAGGCCCAAGCCAGCACAAGTGTCTTTTGGCTAGCATGGTTTCAATGCTGGTCGTGTTTGAGCGATGATATAGTTCTTCACTAGTCACTCTATCTTCCCAGGATACGCTTAAGGCATCAAGTGTGGAACTTTTCCAGCATTTGTATATGGCGTCTGTAGGGCGTCCAGGTTTCTGAGGCATATAATACTGTAGCTATACAGACCGCGAGATAAACTGCAGTCTTCGTTCCATATTTAAGGTCATTGTTGAGAAAGACTCTTGTTCTCAAACGTCCAAATGCAGCTGAGGCTAAATTGATTCTGGTTTGAATTTCCATATCCAGTGAGCAGGTGGGTGTGAGAGTGCTACCAAGGTACTTAAACTGGGTTACTATTTTGATAGGATCTCCATTAATGTAGAATTGTGGTGCTTCTATTGGTGGATCAATGGGCTGAGCAAAAATCTCAGTCTTCTGGGTGTTAATTTGCAAACCAAGCGAGCTGTAAATACCTGAGATCACGTCCAGTGCACGTTGCAAAGATTCTCTGTTACGTGTCATTATTGCACAGTCATCTGCATACTGTAGTTCTGTGACCTGAGTTGTTAAGGTCTTTGTGTAGGCTTCCAGACGTCTCATATTAAAAAGGCTACCTTCAAGACGGTACCGTATGCCCACACCTGCTTCAGGCCCAAGGGCATTGTGTGAGAGTTGTGCTACAGCCAGCAAAAAAATGTTAAACAACACAGGTCCCAGCACACAGCCCTGTTTTATGCCTATTTGGACACTAAATGGTTCTGACTGCACACCACCCACTAGTACCCAGGCTTGCATTCCATAAAGCAACTGGCGGAGGATGTTTAAATATCTTGGTGGTACACCGACCCTCTCCAACATAGTCCACAAAAGTTCTCTGTTTACTGTGTCGAAAGCTTTGGAGAGGTCAATGAAGGCGGTGTAAAGGTCTACATTTTGCTCTCGACTCTTTTCTTGAACTTGCCTAGCAGCGAAGATCATGTCTATTGTACTGCGATCCTTCCTGAATCCACATTGGGATTCAGGAAGAGTGTTCTCCGTTAGGTGTTGGATAAGTCTTGATAACATGACTTGACAGGATCTTGCCAGCAACTACAAGGAGGGAGATGCCCCTGCTGTTACCACAGATTGCTTTGTTACCTTTATTCTTAAAGATTGTTATGATATTTGCATCTTTCCAATCCTGGGGGATGGTCTCTGTGGCCCATATGGTGAGTAAGAGGCTATGGAGGCGCTCAGTCAGATGGGGACCTCCATGTTTGTAAATTTCAGCAGGAATGCCATCAGGTCCAGCGCTCTTGTTGCTGAGCCCTCGTACTGTATTGCAGTTTCCACTTCTTGTAGGAGTGGGGCTTCATCCAGGAGGTGCAGGGTCGGCATGGGTGGGATGTTATCCAGTGCTGTAGGTGTTATTGGATTAATATGATTTAGAAGTGTGCTGAAGTGCTCAGCCCATCTTACTGCAATCATTTGATTGCTTTTGTAGAGTGTGGTGCCATCTAAAGATCTTACTGGTGTGACATTTCTTCTTTGTGGACCATAAATGGACTTAACTGCCTCATAGAAGCCGTGTGTTACTGACATCAACAAAGGCTTGAATTTCTTGTGATTTTTTGACCCACCAGTCATTTTCCATGCTGCATAACAGTCTTTGTGTTTCTGCATCGTGGGCTAATTTTTTGGTTTTGAGAAGATCATGGATGGTAATCCTCAGGTGTTGGGGTTGAATTATCATGCGAATCCTGGATCTTATTATTAGCCTATGGTCCGTGCCACAGTCTGCACCCCTCATGGTTTATGATTTGCACTCTTAGGTCATTTGGCAACTAATAACATATTCAAGGAGGTGCCATTGGTTTGATTGGAGGATGTTTCATGAGGTCTTGTATTTGGTTTTCATCTGGAACCAGGTGTTAGTGATCAAAAGATTGTATTCTGAGCACAGTGTAAGAGCAGAGTCTGTGTTTGTTCATCTTCCCTACTCCATGCTTGCCCAGAACTTTGTCCCATGTTTCATAGTTTGTTTCAATTTTGCATTGAAATCCCGTAAAAGTAGAGTTTTGTCAGTTGGTGGTACATCTGCAAGAGCAGTTTCCAATCCAATATACTATAGAAGTGGTCTTTTGTTTCTTCATTAGCATCAAGGGTGGGTGCATAAGCTCTGAAGATGGTAACATAGCGACCTTTGACCAGAGGGATGCGCCATGTCATGAATCTTTCGTTTATTCCAGCAGGCGTCTCAGGGATGTTGCGAAGGAGTGATGTTTTGACAGTGAAACCCACCCCATAGTCACGGCGCGTGTCTTCTGGGAGCCCCCTCCAGAAAAAGGTGTAGTTCTCCCCCACTTCCGTCAGCGAGTCCTCCCACCTCAGTCGTGTTTCACTAAGAGCAGCAATATCTATGTTATATCTCTTGAGCTCATTAGCGACCAGGGCAGTTCTCCTCCTTGGTCTTTCTATCTCCCCTCTGTCCAATAAGGTTCTGACATTCCAGGTAGCAAAATTAAGTTCTTTCTTAATCGGATTATTTTGATTGTTTCGACTGCATTATGGGATGACTCGACGGCTGCAGCGGGCCGCCCGAGCAAGAGTCAGACAGCATTTGTTTGGGACCACCTTTTCGAGGTCCCTCCATTAGGAAGCAGTTGGGATCTGCTTGTCATGATGGAAGCTGCCGAAGAGACACACTGCCCTGTCCCATGTCTCAGCGACCATCACTCCACCACCGTCTACGTGCAGGTCGGAGCTAAACACTTCCAGTCACATCCTTGACCTGTGCCCCCACTCGTTCCCATCGCCGTAGGTCTTTTCGAGGTGATGATGAGATGATGAGGTTGATTGGAACAAAGGGCCTGCGTAATGAGTGGATTTTGAGTGGGCATGATGGAGCGCAAACGCCACCCCCACTACCTTGGCCTTCCCGAGCAACTGTCGGTGGCATAAGAGACCCATGACGACCGACTGCTGAGCGGGGTCGCAGGAGTCTGCCGAGAACGCGGTTTATTGTGCTTTGCCTATTGCGTGACTCCAAACACAGTTTTTCGTTAGTGGTTGACTCCCGTAGTCTTGCACTTTACCAGTTAACCCACAAGACGGTGGGACGGGTTGGTGGGTGCCAGGGCATGTCCACACGCCGGTGGGCCTCCACACCGCACCTCTGGGGCACCCACACATACACACACCCACAACCACACACCCACACATACACACATCCACACCCTCACATACACCCTCACATACACACACCCACACATACACCCCCACCCCACGCACGCACGCACGCATGCACACACACACGCACGTGCACACGCGCACACACACACACACACACACACACACACACACACACCTCTGCAGCCAATTACACACACAAGAAAAAGCCAACAAACATAATACCTTATACAGTGTAACAAACATAATACCTTATACAGTGTATATAGTAACACATACTTAGATTTTAGCAACTGTAATTTTCCATGAAAAGAATACATGTATAATGTACATTCCTTTTGTTTTAGCTTGTTTTCTTATCCAGCAATATTTCTTACTGGGGGCTGAATGTAAATTAGAAAACAATTGTTCAAGAATGGTGATGGAATTCTCACTATTAACTTGATTTAGTGAGAAAAGTAAAGTATGAAGCATTCAAGCAAAGTAGAAGTTTCAGTCCAAACTTTACTTCAGTACCTGTATAATTTTGGAGAAATGCACTACAGTAAAGAGTACCGGATTTATTCCATTGGGAACAAAGTTGTCCTCTTCACAGATACATTCAATAAATTTTTTTATCTTAATTCTTTTAAAGCAACACTCTACTGGCACTCACAGTGGTGGGAGTGCACATCTTGGTCACATTGACATATAGCAGGGATGTCAAACTCATGGCCTGCAGGCCAATTGTGGCCCTTGGGATGGTCAGGTGTGGCCCGTGAAATGACGGTAAAATTTGTCATCCCGTGAAATTAGGATAGAAATAGATATAATCATGTTTATTAAGTAAAATTAATTTTATTTACTTAGGATCAAACAAATCCATTCCTGGTAAGCCAGGTAAGGCAATGTGTGAAGCTTTAAACTTCAGTCCTGCAAATATTTGATACAGACAGCACTTGTGTTGGCCCTCGAAAGGTTTTGAGTTTGACACCACTGACACCCTTTATGCAGAATACTTATGAGCATGAGAGCTGATACCTCTCTGGGTTCTGATGCATCCAGGTCTTAATAAAAGATGTGCACAATATGTTAAGCAGACTTAGCAGTAATCCTTAAAACATTGCTCAGTATTGGCAGTAATACTGTAATGGAAGAATAGAATACTTCAAAGATGGTTGTGTTATACAAGAAAGAGATTTGTAAAATAATCTGTAACTTAAGCCCCGTCCACACAATCGAGCACTGCCCGACGGGCACTCGCTTAATGCCCGTTGTTCGGGCAAAATTGACAGGCAAACCAACGGAGTGCCCGTGCTTGTGGTCGAGCGAAATCACCAGATAAGGCCGTCTGCTTGGTGGTTTGACCGTTTGCTGCCGGGTATGGATGGACGACCCTGCCAGACAAACGAAGTTAACCTTGGAACCCTGGCTGCCAGTTTTTCAGTCTCGTCACAAGTCACCACTGGAAAATGTCTGTTCCTCCGTCCGCCACAGACTAAGGAAACATTCATTGGTCTAGAAAAGAGACCATGGTGTTGATTGAACTCTATCGTCAGCACCCTTGTCTATGGAATGTCAAAGAGGACATGTACAGGGATAGGGACAAACGTGCAGCAGCACTGAGACAGATTACAGAGGACATGAATAGAAGCGGGACTACGGTTACCACAAGTGATGTGAAGAGAAAAATTGAATCACTTCGAAATCAGCATAGACAGGAACTAAGAAAGATGCAAAAATAAAAAAAGTCTGGAGCTGGAACTGAGGACATTTATATTCCCACATTATGGTGCTTTGATGCACTGCAATTCCTCATTGATGGTGACACAATTCGACAATCTGTTTCAAACATGGATACTCACACTACAGAAGATATGTCTGAGGTACATTCTCATCACGAGGTACGTATGCAAGCCTCTCTCTCTCTCTCTCTCTCTCTCTCTCTCTCTCTCTTTGGGATGACTGTTATCACATATCCGTACACTCACTCCTCAGCACAACTAGCCAGCCTGCTGGAGGGGGAGGGAGGGTGGGTAGGGAAGGAGAGGCCCGCCTCCTGCTAGCGAGTTTTGAGGTGAGGTCTCACCAGTGCTGAAATTATCCTTTCTTGCCGAGAATGAGTCATGTGCATGTTCGCCTGCAATACCTTTTGAAGTATAAAGAAACATGTTTCTGAACAGATTAACGAAAATCACTAAATAAAGTATGAAATATAAATGAGGTGCACCAGGCCTGGCAGCAAACTCAATTTTCAATATGTTTTGTGGTAATTTGACCGTGTGAATCTTCAGAATCAGTTAATTATTTTTATTTTTTGGAAAAAAAAAATACTCCATTCTAGTGTCACCGAACAAATCCCATCCATAGGCGTAAACTGTAAAGTATACATTTCAGAGTATAAATAAAAAAAATATCAACTTGGAAGCAAATACTACTGTCATACATAACCCAAATACTGTACATGTCATCATGTATATAATTATTGTCATACATAGTAAGTACTGTATCATCATGTCAGATTCAGTGCTATAAAGCGATAGTTGTGTTCTTGTAAAACATCGTGTTATAGAAATTCGCGTAATAGAAATAACAGGGCTTATGGAGAAAATAGGGTTAGGTGCAGATTACTACTCGAAATCGAAAAAATTTTAGTAGTTAGCCTAACACAAAGGTTAGCACAGTCTAAATAAATGTTACATTCATATCTAATAATGAAATCATACAGTAAATGTAACACTTTACCGTGAAAAAATATGAATATAACTTGATGGGGGAGAAGGGTGATTTTGAGGTTGATAACATCGAGCTTCTCTTCAAGTGTTATAGCCTTTCTTTTACGATCATCACCGGGAATGCGATCACCAGAACGCTTCTTGGAGATATTCTTCTTTACCATATTCACAGTTAATACCACAAAATTGGAGAAATAGTAAGCAAAAATCGCGTTACAGCAAACAAGCGTTCGCGTTATACAAATATCGTTCCTCTATTCATAAATCGCGTTAGAGCCAATTCGCGTTGTCAAAGCACGCGTTATAGCAGAACTTACTGTACATCAGTTTCATATAAACCACAATGCCATACTGCTGCTAATGGGTCATTCCCTCTTGCCAGGGCACTCCACCTTCTTCATTGCAATATTCCATGTACTGATAGCGTACATTTTTGGCATCAATAGTGGCGTTCCGTCCCACTCTTCGCAACCCCAGTAACTGTGGAGTTGATCGCCAGTGTCTAGGGGTAATTATTCTATTTGATAAATCTTCCAAATCCAAAGATCCTTCAGGACGTGCATATTGTGTCACTTGGACTCTTCTCAGGAAATTATGGAGAACAGTGCAAGCTAAAACCAGTTTTTCCACAGTACGTCGGGCCCTTGAGAGACGGTATGAAAAAAATGCGCTGGCTACGAGTTTGCTTATGGTGGGGAAATTTGTTTCAGGATATGACGCTGCAATGGAAATGCGTCATCTGCCACAAAGACGAATGGTAATGTCCTGTGACTCCCGGGAAGCATCATATCATCTGGCAGGCGGGCAGAATGATTTGCAATATGGTGACTGAGGATGGTGTTATCCCACACACCGCCGTCTGATACAAGTCCATTAGTACCCACGTCCACGTAAATAAATTCGGAGTTGGCATCACACACGGCCATCAGTACGATGCTGTGGGTCCCTTTGTAGTTGTAGTAGTACGAGCCACTACCGGCTGGAAGCCTTATCACAATGTGCTTCCCATCCAGGGATCCCAAGCAGTTTGGAAAGTTCCATTTTTCCCAAAACCCTTTGCCACATGCTTCCATTCCTCTGGACTTGTAGGTGTCTGTAAATACATACGAATAAAGGGCATGTCAGCATAGTTATGTTCATTCTCTATTATACACTTTCATTTACTTATCGTCTCTCTCTCTCTGTCTCTCTCTCTCTCTGTATTGTACGTAATATGTATGTATATATTTTGTGTGTCACTATTAACAAAGGGCTTTTGTATATTTTTTTTTTATTTATAGATATTCAACGATACGCTACTGCTGGGACTTGATGATAATCCACCAGCCACTGTCACTGGTTCGGCCACGCCCACCGTCTCTCGTATGGCTACACCGACTGTCTCTCGTTCGGCTGCAGAATCGAATACTCGTGAACCCTCACCCACACCGTCAACACGTAAACGACCGACCAAAAGGGCTTCTGACGATGCTGATAATATCCTGAAAGAGGCCCTCCACCACCTGCAGTCATTATCTTCCTCCGAAAATATTATAAATGATGCAGACATCTTCGACAGATGAGCAGTGAAAATAAAATACATGCTCAGAAACTTATTTATGAGATCCTTTATCTGGGGAAACTAGGTAGGCTTTCCTCCTCAACGATTATTATGTAAGGGTCATTTATTGAATGAGGGTGTTGGATACGCGTACTTATTATAATTATTGATGCATCATTAGTGGCAAACAGTGATAACTGTTGTTAAAACATACTCCAGTTTTTTATTTTTATTGACGAATATGCATGTTGGTTTGGTTTACATGTCTTTATTGTTTGGAGTGGGTCTTCAGATATTTAATTTAAGACTACATACGCTAGGGAGTATGTAATTATGTTAAATACAGTGTATAATAAGTTGTCTATAGCGTTTTGGAAGCAACCTTGTGTCCTAAACAGGTCCATCATGTATCATGTGTATGGAGGGTTATCCCCTTTTACAAAAACAGTGTTATTTTCATTAATAATCGATAAAAACCGGAAGCCCCACTAAGCCTACTATAACACATAATAAGACATGTGTTACCATGGGAACCTCTCGTGACCGTCAAAATTGAATAACTATGTATACTACAAATCTCACCTGCAAGTAATCCTCCTTGAGTACTTCATATATGGCTTAACAAGTTGCAGGTATTATGGTAGACAAACTTTGTTTTGATATCCTCGTTGTATACTGAAGCGACGTGTAGGAGCACCCAGTTGAAAGAAATATGAGCGTAGCCTCTAGACGAGCCTCTGGAGATATGCTCCGCCTCATAACGGTATCTTGTTTTTTTATGTATGGTTCCAATTTAGCGAGAAGTCTATAGAAGGTGTTGGGGTCCATTCTCATGTAGTTAGTGAAGTCTCTCTCATGTTCACCTTGCAGTTCACGTAAAATCGTGGCATGACTTCCCTTAACTTTTCTTTGAGATAACAATTCCTTGCACCATTCCCTTTTCTGTTTTTTCTTCTTTTTGCACACTGTAGCAATTATTATACACAGCGCTATAGTCTTCGATTTAACTGTCCTACGACACACCATAGTGATCGTACCGCAGCAGCTACTGCCGACCTCCTACTAGCTACCAGCGGCAGAGTGTGACTACTGCCAACCAGCACCTCCGTGTGTACGATGACACACAGGCTTTGCCCGGTAAACGGGCAAAGTCTGCCGGGCACTGTTCGATCGTGTGGACGGGGCTTAAGACCCGTTGTATCACCTATAAGACTATAGAATCATTCCTATGGGTCACATGAGAAAAAATAGCAAAGATATATAAATGACAGGTCCACTAAACTCCCAGTACAGTACTGAAAATTTGGCCATATGAACAAGAAAATGATGATAGAGCATGGATGTAACGTGTATGAGCTTAATAAAGGTTCCACAAGAATCTACTTCATGAGCTCAGGTCATGTACATCTCGTCTTTTCTCATTTCATATCATTGTTACCACTTGCAAACTTACTAGCCATTCAGGCAGCTGGTCCATTCAGTGTTAGTACAGGAGGAAATGGGACTGGGAAACCTGTGATGTTTGGTAGTGAGGGTCACACTGAATAACACCACGTGTCTCTGGGCCAAGCAGGATTTGAACCTTTGACATATTGGTGAGAGATGTATGTGTTACTGCTGTACCACCACCAACATAAGATCATCTCCTGACTCAGTTTTTGCCAAGGTGTCTTCATACCTCCACTATTTAATGTAATGGCTTGCATAGTTGGGTTCCCTAGCTAATTGTATAATACAGCTACTAATTCTTTACTGATATAATTGTTATGTTTTTAATATAATTATACCTGTTAGTTTTCTAGTTCCCTGTCTCATTCTGCCTCGGTTATTTTTTGAGAAAAATTATTAAAAGTGATAGTTTAGGTTAGGTATAGTTTTTTTCTTTCAAGTTATATTCACCAAGTATTACTGGAGACCTCAGGTATTATACTTGTGTGATTATTGCTAATGAATATTATTGAGTTAATAAAATGGATTTCAGTAATTTATCTAATACTCCTGTAGGGGTATCGAGATATTAATGTTGTCTAGCACTCAGGATGGAAGGAAACTCTAATGTGGTTTTCTTGTATAATATAAGTTATATTATAGACAGTCTGGTGCTGGAGGTGCAGAATGGGCAGAATGAGAGTTGGTTGGTGAGGAAGCTCAGAGAAGGACAGCTGGTGGGTCGCCATGCTCGCTGGCGGGAGCGAGGACCGCCAGGCAGGCGAGGAGGAGCTAAGGCAGCCAGGCAGCGGCGGAGGAGGAGGTGTTGCTTGTTCAAGAAGAATGGTCAGAATGAATCTCAATGGAGAGACAGAGCTTATATACCCAGCAGCAGCCGCTATGAGTCATGTTGGGAAAACCCAGAAAGTCGCCGGTGACTAGTTCCGTTGCTAAGATACGGTAACATCTGGTTGGTTGCTAGGGAAGGCGGCACATTGGAATGCGATACGCAGTTTGTAGGGGAGACGTCCACTACACTCCTATATCTTTAGCCCAAAAATCACACATGGAACATTACCAATTGAACATGAATATGATAAACAACAAAAGATTTCGGAAAGATAAAGATAAATCTTGTCACAACTCTTGGTTACTTTTCTTTTATACTTTTATCCTCTTCACCATTGATCGACTCGTTAGCTGCTTGGGCGATCGGTCACTCTCTGTTGCACACTGTTGGCAAGTACTGGGCATGAACTGGCTCCTGAATGTATCTGAACCTGCTCCAGTTTTGGTCAAGACTGGTCTTGAAAGAGCTCACACTCAGTGCCGTCACAACACTCTCTGACAGATCGTTCCAAGAGTTCACAACTCTCACTCTGAAAAAGTTTGCCCTCACAATTTTCTAGGCTTGCGGCTTCTTCAATCTTGAGCTGTGACACCTCAATTAGGTCTCCCCTTGCCCGTCTAGTATAAGCTAGGCAATTTCAGGATAGCTGAGGTGCCGCAGTGCAGGCACCAGTCTGGTGGTCCTCCATTTGGACATTTTCAACCAACTGACATTCGCTAGCATATCTCGGGGACCAGACGGGGTGACAGTACTCCAAATGGGGAAGCACTTCACTCATGAAGATCGTTACGAGGGACGGACCGTCTAGATATCTGAACGACCTTCTTATAAGACCCAATAATTTAGCTGCCTGATTCACCTTCTCGCAATGACCCGAGAACTTCAGCTCATTGTCAACATACACACCCAGGTCCTTTTTACATTCAGTCTCAAATAGTGCAGTTTCTTCATCCCGTTGGGACATAAGATATGCCTCCTTACTGTTGGTACGCCCCAGGTGCATCCTATTACACTTCGTGACTTTGAATCTCAGCAGCCATTTCTTCGACCATTCTTGGAGCTCACAGAGATCCTTCTGTAGCTCTTCACAGTCTGCTTGGTTCTTAATTTCCCGAAATAACTTGGCATTATCCGCAAACGTTTGTATGGAGGAGTGTACAGCTTCTGGCATGTCATTTATGAAGCAAACAAACAACATCAGGCCTAATACACTGCCCTGTGGTACCCTGCTTGTGACGTATACACATGATGATTTCGTGCCATTAATCACCACACACTGCTTGCGGTTATGGAGAAAGTCTCAGATCCACGCTAGGACATTTCCTCGAATCCCGTACCTTCCAGTTTAATTTTCAGCCTTTCATGGGGTACACAGTCAAAAGCCTTGGCAAAATCTAGATATATACTTGTATTGTCGATATTACCACCCTGTTCCAGAATAAGGGTCCAAATATCCAATACCTTGAGCAATTGCGTTAAGCAGGAGCGCCCCGGCTTAAAACAGTGTTGGCAATCCTTTACAAGGTTGTTTCATAGAAGATGTTTCATCGCGGCATCTCTGATTATTCTCTCAAGTACTTTACATATTATGTTGGTCAGGCTCACCGGTCTATAGTTGTTCGTGGAGTGAGGATCGCCCCTCTTGAAGATAGGACTCACATGAGCCTCTTTCCATTCACTGGGGACCTATTGTTCATCCAGGCATTTACAAAACAAGATCTTCAGGGGATTGGCAAGCTCGTTGCACAACCCCCTTAGCACTCTAGGAAGTACCATGTCAGGGCCGGGATATGGACCTTTAGCTTTGACATTTATTTCTAATACCCTCTTCTGTGAACACAATGTGGGTCAGTGCTGTGTCGAACCATCTATCCTTAAATGCAGGAAGGTTAATCGCATCTTCTCTTGTGAACACCGAGGAAAAGAAGCTGTTCAATGCCTCAGCTTTATCCTGGTCAGAATCTGCATAACTACTATCTTCAAGCCTCAGGTCTGATACTCCTACTCGCGTTTTTAATTTCGACTTTGCATAGTGGTAAAACGCCTTTGTGTTTGACTTGACCTCGCTTGCAACCAGCCTCTGGAGCTCCTTTTCAGCCCTTCTACACTCCATCTTTGCTTGGTTTCTGGCTCTTGCATACATCCCTCTGTCCTGCTCATCGTGTGACCCAACCCACATCTTGAATTTCTGGGTTTTCTTCTTAACTTTGTCGACCGCCACATGTGTAGGGATCCCCTTGTATTTCTAGGGGCACTGGGTTTGGTCTTGGGTATGTAATTGTCGATCAAATGGGTAACTTTACTAGTTGTGATATTCACTACAGGGTCTACGTTCTTGTGCCTCATGAGTCAGGTTAGTTGATACCCCTCATCCCGTTGTAATTTCCCTTGTAATATTTGCACGTTGGCCTGGCCTTATCTTGAGCTAGGTAACAGTTAAACCTGAATGCCGCGATGAAATACTTACTACGAAACAACCTTGTAAAGGATTGCCAACACGGTTTTATGCCGGGGTGCTCCTGCTTAACACAATTGCTCAAGGTATTGGATATTAGGAACCATATTTTAGAACGGGGTGGTAATATCGACAATATTTACCTAGATTTTGCGAAGGCTTTCGACAGTGTACCCCACAAAAGGCTGAAAATCACACTGGAAGGGTAAGAAATTCGGGGAAATGTCCTAGCGTGGATAGAAGACTTTCTACATGACCGCAAGCAAAGTGTGGTGATTTATGGCACGAAATCATCATCCGTAACCTGTCACAAGCGGGGTACCACAGGGCAGTGTATTGGGCCCGCTGTTATTTGTCTGTTTCCTAAATGACATGCCTGACGTTGTACACTCCTCCATACAAATGTTTGCTGATGACGCCAAGTTATTTCGGGAAATTAACAACCAAGCGGACTGTGAAGAGCTGCAGAAGGACCTCTGTGGGCTCCAAGAATGGGTGAAGAAACGTCTGCTGAGATTCAATGTCACAAAGTAAGAGGATGCACCTGGTGCGTACCAACGGTAAGGAGGCTTATCATATGTCCAAATGGGATTAAAAAAACTGTACTATTTGAGACTGAATGTGAGAAGGACCTAGGTGTGTATGTTGACAAAGAGCTGAAGTTTTCAGGCCATTGCGAGAAGGTAAATCAGGGAAATAAATTATTGGGTCTTATAAGAAGGTCGTTCAGATATCTAGACGGTCCGCCCCTCGTAACGATCTTCAAGAGTGAAGTGCTTCCCCATCTGGAGTACTGTTGTGGGGTTTTTGGGATGTTTGGTTCACACTCAGGATGGGGTGGAGAAAGGAAACTCACAATGTGCTCTCCATATACATGTTGAATTGGATGTACAATGCAGCTTGGTACTGGGAAGGCAGTATATAGTTACAAGCGTGATGTAGAGAGAGCTGGTTGGTGAGGATGCTCAGAGGAGGACAGCTTGTGGGTCGCCATGCTCGCCGGCGGGAGCGAGGACCGCCAGGCAGGAGGAGGAGGTGTTGCTGGCTGGTTGGTGTAGGTAGAAAGAGGCAGGTCACCACGAGGTCAGGTCTTAAATAGCGGGGGGTAGGCGTGGCTTAGTAGTTGACCCCCGCTCCGTGATGTATGGCGGCGCTGGTTGACCTAGACCACGAGGCACACACTGTGGAATTCGTGGGGTCAGCTATGCAGCGACAAACAGAGTTTGTAGGGGAGAAATCCAGTATACTGTCACCCCGTCTGGTCCCTGAGATATGCTAGGGACTGTCAGTTGGTTGAAAATGTTCAAAGGAGGGCCACCAGACTGGTGCCTGCACTTCGGCACCTCAGCTACCCTGAGAGATTGGAGCGCCAGAACTTGCCTAGCTTATATTACAGACGGGCAAGGGGTGACCTAGTTGAGGTGTATAAGCATCTCAGAGGGCACTACTCAGTTGAGTGTCCTTACTTGGAGCTGGCGGACGCTCGCCCCACAAGGGGTCACAGCTCAAGATTGAAGAGGCCGCAAGTCCAGAAAACTGTGAGGGCAAACTTTTTCGGAGTGAGAGTTGTGAACTCTTGGAACAATCTACCAGAAAGTGTTGTGACGGCACCGAGTGTGAGCTCTTTCAAGAACAGATTTGACCAACACTGGAGCAGGTTCAGGTACATTCATGAGCCGGTGCATGCCCAGTACTTGCCAACAGTGCGTAACAGAGACGTGACCGATCGCCCAAGCAGCTAACGAGCCGATTAGTGATGAAGAGGATAAAAGTAAAAGTTATGGCATGCAATCGCATGTTTCAGTCAGGGCAGTACCAGCAATAGCCTTCATGCCTGCCTTACCGCATTTCCTTTCCCTTCGCCGCAATGCTTCTCTCTCTCTCTTTTACAGGTACTTTAACGGGCAATGTTTGGTGGATTTGGCATTCTGTGTACCGCCGGCAAGGCCGTGGGCTCGTAACACACGTCTTGCCCGCGGTGCCCACCGTTTCTCTGTGGATGTCGATCACACGAGAATAACCCTGTGGGGTTCAGGATTGTTTGGTTCACACTCAGGATGGGATGGAGAAAGGAAACTCACAATGTGCTCTCTGTATACATGTTGTATTGGATGTACAATGCAGCTTGGTGCTGGGAAGGCAGCATGGTTACAAGCGTGATGTAGAGAGAGCTGGTTGGTGAGGGTGCTCAGAGGAGGACAGCTTGTGGGTCGCCATGCTCGCCGGCGGGAGAGAGGACCGCCAGGCAGGCGGAGGAGGAGGAGGTGTTGCTGGCTGGTTGGTGTAGGTAGAAAGAGGCAGGTCACCACGAGGTCAGGTCTTAAATAGCGGGGGGTAGGCGTGGCTTAGTAGTTGACCCCCGCTCCGTGATGTATGGCGGCGCTGGTTGACCCAGACCACGAGGCACACACTGGGGAATTGGTGGGGTCGACTACTCAGCGACAAACAGCGTTTGTAGGGGAGAAATCCACTACAACCCGTTATAGTACCTCCTTCTTTCCTTACACAGCCAAACTGTGTAATGCTCTGCCTTCTTCTGTGTTTCCATACTTATATAATCTGTCTCACTTTAAAAAGATGGTTTTCCGGCGTCTTCGTGGTGTAGATTAACACAGTATAACCCTTTTCTTCTCTATATTCAATTTCTTTCTGTTCTTATTTTTTTCACCCCCCAGGCCCCGTTGTGGGTCGTTTGACCTGTGCCCGGGTGGGCTAATTGCCTTAAAAAATGCATGTCAACAGACTTTCCTGGTGCCGCTTCAGCCCCTGATTCCAGTGTTGATGTGTCGTGTGCTGTGTAATTTTAGTGCAAATTCATTTCTGTAGTTAGAAACTGGACGTGAAAAAAGAAACTGCTAAGTCAGATTTGGCAGTTACACATAAATAATATGACGGAAATGTGAGGCACTTTTTTAAGTTCAACCCAAACCAACACTGTCACTTATTCCATATTCAGTAGTGAGCGTGTAGTTGCCAGTAGTGCTCAATGGGAATTTGATAATGAAGACAGTATTAAGCATCATTATCTTAGATATATTTAATTCACATAAACTACAAGCAACTAAAATGCTCTTGTTTAGAACTATGGTCGTGGTAATTATACAATACATTATTAAAGTAGGTCAGCTTCATAAAGTAAAGATCTCCCATAATCAATATAGTGTATTACAGGTATAGGCTTGGTGTGTTATTTGATGTTTATCTTAGCATTAATAAAATAGACTTCATTTTATTTCTTATTCCTACATGTATGTTTACTGATGAATCTGAAATAGGATAAGAATATTTATTTATATCTATAGATAAATATTAATAAATGACCTCGTTATGGTGTTTACCTCCTTCAAGTTTACCAAGTTTTTATATTCGCGATACAAATAAAATACCATTAAATACATAAAATTCTGTTGTCACGTCTCATAATATACATAAATCGTCATATTAATTATTTAAACATAGATATGGCAAATATTAATAATATTTTATAGTTATGAAGTTATTAATTGAAAATACTTTTATTACTTGCCAAATTAAGATACCACCAAACTGTAGATGACAGGGAAGGAACTAGGGGAGGATGAGTGTGTGTGTGTAGTGTGTCAGGTGTGTGTAGTGTGTCAGGTGTGTCAGGTGTGTATTAATAATGGCTAGAGTGTCCCGTCTAGGTGTGTACATGACAATATACTTATGCCTGTGTCTGGTAGTAAACGTGGCCCTGGTGGTGATGTTCTTCAATGGTCATCCCTGGACGAGCCTCACACTGGCACCTCGGCCATGGCACACTAATGGTCAGTAACTTAATTTAGTATTATGGTCTTTTAGGTCATCCAGGGTATTTATGTAAGGTGGGAGTAGTTAGGTTGTATCCGAGAAGCAGTGCTGTTTATAGGTGAGTGACCGAAATGATAATTATACCGTTATTTTACTACACGATTCATCACTACTTGGTCAAATTTTATTTTTGGTCATCCCTGTATCTTGATATCCAAACCCTAACCTAACCAACCTAACCTAGCCAACCTAACCTAACCAACCTAACCCTAGCCAACCTAACCCTAGCCAACCTAACCCTAACCAACCTAACCTAGCCAACCTAACCTAGCCACAGAACCCAGTAACTACAGTATGTCTAACCTAATTGGGGACTTCGCTCCCCCGGACTCCGACCGATTTTACTAGTTAAATTCAAAGATTCCCAGGACGACCGAAACTAAAATAATACGCTGACTAAGTGGCCGTAATGATGTCCTTTGGGGAGGAGGGGGAAATTTTTCTAACACTTCAGTAGAGTATTTGTTTAATTGCCAAAATGAGCTTTCGTCATATACTGTATTAACCCGGTAGATGTTCCCGGTAATTGTTTATGACTTCACAGCCGCCGATTTTTTAAGGAAAACAAAATTTAGAATGCTGCAATTTCACTGTGTTTTATAGTGGATAATGTTGTAGTTATGGCAAATGTGTTAAAAAGTGTTTATTTAAAAGTTCAAGTTAACGTAACCTAACCTCACCTAACGTAGTGTAACATAACGTAACCTAACCTAACCAAGCATAGCTTATCTTAACAGAGTACAGGTTAAGCGGTGTATGATTGGCTGAGTACTGCCGCATAACTACCGAGAAAGACAAAATGTAGTGTGCTCCTATTCATCTAAATATTTACCAAACATAACAGTTTCCATAAAAATGATTACTATATCAGAACACACTAATGAAAATATAGTAAGAAAATAAACACTAAAACAATTCAACTCGTCAGCTGTGAAGTCCTCATATTAGCCGGCATCCCATAATGACTATGTACGGAACTCTGTGGTTAATAGTGACGAGATACCCGCAGACGTTTATGAGTCGCTCAGTCCTGGCAGCTGCTCTCACGTTCACAAAAAACGTCAAATGACACCATATAATAGTAAGTTCCTTCTGTTTAATATGCCGGGGAGCTGAGTCCCACGGCTAGAAAGTTAGGTAAGGTTAGATAGGTTTCTTTGGTTAGTTTGGTGAGGTCTTCTAACAATGCTTCTGCAGCTTGTTTTTCTTATCAACTGTGGTCAGGTTGGGTTTAATATAGAAATAACCACTTTAACATATGAGATACCCTACGCTGATTATTCATAGAAAATTATTTTAAAAATGCCGCAATTTCACTGACTTTTTAGTGGACACTTATAGAAAATCGGAATGACAATGCATATAACTTAATAGAACCTGACCTGACATACATAGCCATAACCTAACCTACCTAACCATACCTAACCTACCTAACCTTTCTTAACCTTTCTAGTAGATAGTAGGCAGCTACCAAACAGGGAGGTACTACCACCTGGGAAGATATTGGAAGCATAATGTGTTGTCTAATGGTAGACCCTGCTGCTATATGGCGTCACGAAAATTATGACCAAGTCCCAGGTTGATGATCTGACTTTCTGCCTCATTTGCACAATTGCAGGTCACAATTGTTTCTCTTACTATTGACAAGACAACATACATATATTGTTTCTCACTTTTGATTTTTTTTTCCATTTTGTATTTCTTTATGGTTTATTATTATTATTATTATTGTTATTATTATTATTATTATTATTATTATTATTATTATTATTATTATTATTATTATTGTTATTATTATTATTATTATTATTATTATTATTATTATTATTATTATTATTATTGTTATTATTATTATTATTATTATTATTATTATTTTATTTTATTATTATTATTATTTTATTATTATTATTTTATTATTATTATTATTATTATTATTATTATTATTACTATTATTATTACTATTATTATTATTTTATTTTATTTTATTATTATTATTATTTTATTATTATTATTTTATTATTATTATTATTATTATTGTTATTATTATTATTATTATTATTATTATTATTATTTTATTTTTATTATTATTTTATTATTATTATTTTATTATTATTATTATTATTACTATTATTATTATTTTATTTTATTTTTATTATTATTATTATTTTATTATTATTATTATTATTATTATTATTATTTTATTATTATTATTATTATTATTATTATTATTATTATTATTATTATTATTTTATTATTATTATTATTATTATTATTATTATTATTATTATTATTATTATTATTATTATTATTATTATTATTTTATTATTATTATTATTTTATTATTATTATTATTATTATTTTATTTTTATTATTATTATTTTATTATTATTATTTTATTATTATTATTATTATTATTATTATTATTACTATTATTATTATTTTATTTTATTTATTATTATTATTATTTTATTATTATTATTATTATTATTATTATTATTATTATTATTATTATTATTATTATTATTTTATTATTATTATTTTATTATTATTATTATTATTATTATTATTATTATTATTATTATTATTATTTTATTATTATTATTATTATTATTATTATTATTATTATTATTATTATTATTATTATTATTATTTTATTATTATTATTTTATTATTATTATTTTATTATTATTATTATTATTATTATATATATATACAGTATATATATATATATTTTTTTCACCACCTAGGCTAATGTGGGTCAGTGACCTGTGCCTGGTGGGCTAATCCCCAAAAAAACAACCTACCTCACCTTTCTTAACCTACCTCACCTTTCTTAACCTACCTCACCTTTCTTAACCTACCTCACCTTTCTTAACCTACCTCACCTTGCTTAACCTACCTCACCTTTCTTAACCTACCTCACCTTTCTTAACCTACCTCACCTTTCTTAACCTACCTCACCTTTCTTAACCTACCTAACCTTTCTTAACCTACGTAACCTTACAAAACCTAACCTAACCTTTCTTAACTGGTCGTCAGTGTACTGTCCTTCCTCCATAACCTCACGTAAGGACGGAGGAAAATCTCTAGCCGCCACACGGTCAGCACTCGCTTCTTCACCACCAATGTTGATGTTGGTGATATTGTTCCTCTTCTTAAACCTATGCAGCCAACCAGAGGAAGCATTGAAGGGTTTGGGCTCTGCTATTCCCATCTTATGTGACACTGCTGCGTATAGTTCACGTGCGTACTCTTGAACGGATCGCGTGTCCACCGCCATGTTGCGTCGTGCCTGACGAATCAAGTAAATCACCAGCAAATTTTCCACCTTTAGCAGCACCTTGTTCTGGCAATACTTGATCATTGAAGCACCTGCAGACTTTGTGATTCTCATGTGCTCTTTGATCTTGGCTGCATCCTTCTTAATAGTACAAATCGTAGATTCATTGACGCCATGCTGGCGCGCGAGATCAGCTTGAAGGTGTTCCTTTCTCCAAATCTTGAATTATCTGGTATTTCACTTCGTAGCTTAGGGAACGTCGTATCTTCTTTGGCTTAGGGCGGCTGGGTCCAGGTAAGGAAAGGTTTCTCTCTGGTGGCGGTGGTTTGGCGGAAGCCATTTCACAGAACAATGGATGCACGTATACACGGTGTGGCCTGGAGGGATGAAACTGCCGCGGTTAGGTCAAGCGTCGTCTTTCCTCCCTCCCTCCCGCGGGTGGACACGTCATGTTACTTTAAACCAATCACAGCTAGCAGCGGAGGGAGGTAGGGATGCATGGCCAATCACAGTCCGATACGTCATATGGTGTCAATGATAATGCAACAGAGACATGCACTGCGCAACCTTACCGCTCGGCTTGCCCAGGCGGGAGCAGGCAGGAGGAAGGAAGAGGCGGGAGGGTCGAATCTAAAAATAGCGTCGAGCCAGACACTCTGCGCGTGTATGGGTAGATGCACCGCGGAAAGTGAAAGTTCGGTTCTGGCGAGGCACCGCGTAAATGAGAAATCGCGTAAAGCGGGGTAATACTGTACTCAGTATCATCCAAAGAACGTCTCCTGAAATTTTGGTGAAATCAAATAAAGTCCTTCTGGTGCTGACCGTTTCCTCCACCATTACCTTTACAGGGGCTATTTACCTTATTTATGGCATGGCTATCCACGAGAGGCGGCCATGCCGAGGGAAGGTGGCCAGTAGGCTGTGTAGGATCCTTCCATTGTTCTGATAATTATGTCAAGGGTTATTTTGAAGCCCAGTACTGTTCTTGATTCCACAACTGGACTGGTAGACCATACCAGAGGTCTACTACCCTCTGTGTGAAGACGTATTTCCTTATATTCGTTCTGCATGGTAACTTGGTGAGCTTGTAGTTATGTCCCCTTGTGTGACATTACAAACAAATGTTCCGGGTTCATGTTTTTCTTCCCTTTCGGGATTTTGAACGTTTCAATGAGATCTGCCCTATTGTGCCTTGTCTGAAGGGTTGTTAGTTCTAAGGCCCCCAGTCAACTTGGTTAATTGAGATGACATAGTTCCTGAATCATCTTGGTCGCTCTGTGTTGCACCTTTTCTAGGGATGTTAGAACTTTCTGGAGGTAGAGTTTACATGCCTGTACAGTATACAGTAATCCAGATATTTTCCTAACCGTATTCAAAGATACACTTTATAATTCCCAAATCACAATTTAATTTCCTCACTGAATGATCTATCACATTGCCAAGATCTTTCTCCTTGTCGACAGTATCCAGGAAAGTGTTATTAACAGAATAGTTGTGCTTAGGGTTGTTGTATCCTATGTGTAGGGTCTTGTTGTAATGTTAAAGACCATTTGCCAGTCTCAAGACCATTTGTTTGAACACCTCATTCAGGTCTTCCTGCATTGTTGTGACATCGTCCTGACTTGCTACCAGCTCAAATATCTTCATGTCATCCACAAACTTGACTATGTGGCACAATATATTTTCATCTATGT
The DNA here is from genome assembly GCF_018991925.1 of Homarus americanus. Taxonomy (NCBI): domain Eukaryota; kingdom Metazoa; phylum Arthropoda; class Malacostraca; order Decapoda; family Nephropidae; genus Homarus; species Homarus americanus. The sequence continues at coordinate 25,090,755 of NW_024722227.1, read as the reverse complement.
CTTGTATCTAGATCATGAGCAAGGTGGGTCCAAGGAGAGAGAGAGAGCCTTGTGGTACTCCACTTAGAGCCTTTCTCCATTCAGAATGTATTCCATTTATTATTACTCTTGTTGCCCGTCTTCAAGTCAGTTGTTAATCCACATCATAATCTTGCTTGTGATGCCATGTGCCTAGATCTTAGAGGCTAGTCTTTTTCATGTGGGACTTTGTCAAATGTCTTGGAGAAATCAATGTACAACACATCCACTGGTGGAGCCTTGGTCCACGTTGTCTGTTTCTGTTTCACGGAGTGTGAATAAGTTTGTCAGACAGGATTTTTTCTGTGAAACTGTTGTGCTGCATTAATAAGACTGTGTTCGGTCAGGTGTTGGATGATGGCGTCCCTCAGATTTTCTCGAAGAATTTGTATATACTGATTGGCCTGTAGTTTTCTGCTGCGCTTTTCCTAATTCTCTTGTATAGCTGCTGTCTTGGGGTAACATTGGCTAATTTCCAGTCCTTAGGCACTTTACCTTGATTATTATAGGAACATTTAATATATTTTTACTGTACTGTAATGTTTTGTTAGATTGTATTGTACAGTAGTGCACTGCACTGTTACTTCATTATTTTTGGGGGTACAGTGTTTTTCATGATGCTAATGATGATGAAAGAAATGGACCTGTGAGAAAAGGATATTTTATAGAAAATTATTTCCAATAATGTGCCATTAATTTTTCTGATGTGTTATTACTCCTTCCTTTAAATTCTTCATTGACAGTTATTGTGAGTTGACAGGCAACACAATTCATTGTTGTGAGTGTAAGTATAGTAGGTGCAGTACTATTTTTTGGCTTAGAAGCAGGATATCTCCCAAAATGTACAGTACAGTACTGTATTACAAGTTCCCAGCAGCAAGGCTCTACAAACAGTTTTCACTTTTTTCTATGGGGAGCTTAAGTACCCGTAAAAGTATAAGATAATCTAGTTGATCTGTACATGATTTTTTTCTTATCAGGTGATGGGATTGTATATCAAGGGTGTAGTGGCTCGTGTTAATGATTTCAACCATCTCAAGACAAATACTGTATATAGGGTATTTACATATATTCTTTTATTGTATTCTAGAATGGGATCCCTCTAGTGGACGGATCCTGAAGTGCAGTGACCTTCCTACCATTACCAACCTAAGCATTATAGGGTCTGGATGGACAAAGGCTGTGTATCTGTGAGTCATAAAAAACTCAATTTCACTTTTCTTAACTAATCTTAGTTAATTTGTTTCTTGTATTTAAGTCTGAAATATCTGATTAAACTCTGCACACTTATACAGTACAGTATATTAATCTGTGAGGTGAAAGTCTGGATTAAAGAAATTACTGTACTGTACTGTATACTGTATGTTAATAAAATCAAAACATATTGGTTTTGTGATTCTGATAAAATGTTTTAGTAGTGCTGTGTACTGTACTATACTGTACAGAAATACTGAGCTTTCTCTTAACGTGTTTCTGTAGTATTGTATTTCTCTGCAGAGGTCAGTATGGCAGTGCCTGGTTGGCAGTTAAAACTGTGCACACCACAGGCCACGACATGACTGAGTGCCAAGAGGCAGTGAGCGTCTGCTATGAGAGGTGTGCTGCCAAGATCTTGAGGGAAATGCATCTGTTACAGATGCTGTCTCACGGGAATGTCATCAAAGTAATACATCATTGATCACTTTAATGCATATCAAGATTTTCTTTTTTATCTCAAAATTTGGTAGAGGACAGTATTTTGAAGTCATTCTCAGGTACTCTCCTTTGATGAGAAACGAAGGATTAGAGTCTGACCTCCTGTTTTATTGCCAAGGGTAGGAATCTGTCTGTGCCTTTCAGGGATAGCATAAATATTTAGGTAGTTTACACTATCCAGGTGTATTAGGCTTGATAATTCTGGTTATTGTCAAGTCTACCATTGGCTCATGGATTCTTAAGTCTGGAATCAGTTGAGTGGGAAGTGTTACTCGCAGTTGTTGGCATCTTGTCTACATGGTTAGTGTGACCTACCATTAGAATATACATGTAATGCTCCCTTTGCAAGTTCAACTCTTTTGTAGACACTTACTGTAATACTACATACTGTAATAGCTTTATTCTTGAGACTGATAGAAGATAAGCACTCAACATGTTGATTATAAGACCTTACAGTACTACACAGGTTAGATAAAAACTAAACATGTGATTGTTAAGAACTTGAGAGTCATATTCTGTAAATTCTGTAAGAGAAATGATCACAAGGTAAAATAATTAAAAACTGAAATCATTATCAGGTGTTTGGAGACTGTTTACCTGGTGTGGAGTATTCCCCGGGCCCTCCAGTAGCTGGTGTTGTGGCTGTGATCACAGAATTGGGACATCCCATTGATGTCATTCAGGTTCTTCAGATGAACTTTGAGGAAAGACTGAAGGTAAGTCATGCTATGGACAAATCACTAGTACTCATTAGTAACCCTGAGAGTTCTTTTTTCAGAAGGTTCATTTTGAGATTTCATAGGTTCTAAGTGTGATATAATTGAAGTGAACTTTTTATGTACATTACTTTCTAAATATTAATATGCCTGGAAATGAGAAGACTTAGCTACTGGTAAGTTGCAATTGCACTTAAAGTAGTAATAAATTTAGGCTTCATAAGACACGGTGTGTTCAATAATCCAAAATCTGAAAGCTTCTAAAATATTAATACCCCTCACATTTAAAATTCCTGTCAAAATGGTGTTTGAGTTTTCAAATTTCACTTTTCAGATTTTTGTGAACTGCCGTTACCCTTTTAAATTTGAAGAGGTTAGCTCTGTTTTTCTGTGGTACATACTGCATTTGCTTTATTCTACCCTTATACTGTAATGGCATCCGAGATATAGTGGTGTGAGTTGTAGTTAAGTGAAATTCTTTGTAAAATATATACAGTAAAATACATCAGTGTGTCATTGTGTTTATAATATGATCCTATAAGCTCTTAGAGTTTTATGCAGAGTGATTCATATTAGGGCATTTGCAAAGTGTAGACTCCTGCACAAAGCTAGATTAGCCAACCTTGATGAGCATTTTGTGACTAAGACTACAAGCAAGTTCATTAGCAATTTTAGCCTTTATGGGTAACCTGAAGTTTAGGCCCCCCAATTGGTTACCTAAAGTTTGCTTCCAGCTTAACCAGCTTGAAGTTTAACCACCCTAAAACTATCTAGGGGGATAATGTTCAGGTGATCCGTAAAGGCTAATGTTACGAATGTTGTGGTTTCGTTCATGGTCTTAAGTATAGTACTAGTGACGTGTGGTGTAATGATTAGCATGCTCGCCTCGCAAGCGAGTGGACCCGGGTTTGATCCCCGGGCAGGGTGAAACTGTGGGCAAGTTTCTTTATGCCATTTGCCTCTGTCTACCCAGCAGTAAATGGGCACCTGGATGTTAATCGATTTGCGAATCGTGCTCCGGTAATAGTTAGCCAGTGCAGTTGGCCAGTTGTCCGGTCATGCAACTTGTTAACTCAGGGTGTGGTTGTTGTGTTGGCAACAGCTTCTACACCTTAAACAAATTCACGCCTAGGTGGCCCTTGGGCCAGCCATCCTCATTACATGAAGGGCAACCATTAGTCACCCCCATGATGTTCATTAGCTGTCAGGAACTATCATCGGCTAACCTTGTAAACAAATTTTCATTTGCTCTTCTCAGTGGGTTGACTTTTTGTTCCTATCAAGCCATGGAATTGGTTTTATTACATTTATGATTATTAGTAACTAGTTCTGCCATTGGCCAATAATATACCTCAAATTTAAGGATACTGTAATGTGTAATATGTACTCAGTGTGGTAGGTGTCTGCCAGATGCACCAAGCTGAATTCAGAGTCAGGAAATGTGAGTGGTACAAGGTTGTATGGTGTATAACTGGCCTGAGAACATAGATATTGACCCAAATTGGAATTCAGTTTCATTTAACAGCAGCATGGTGTTATCCACTACTAGTTAAAGTAAAGAGTTAAGAAATAGTAGTGACCTCAGTATTATGAATACAGTACAATACTCTACTGTATAACATTGTGGGCAATTTTAATATCAAAGATATATCAAAATAACAAAGGATTTAACTTTTAAATTATGTTATATAGCCAGGTGTATATTAAAGTTTATTATTTGTTTTCTAAAGAGCTATTAAGTTGAAGATAAAACTTTTATATATTGAGACAGATTTACTTTTATTAATTTTCAGTTGGCTTCTGATGTTGGAAGGATCCTCAATCACCTGGCAACATCACCTCTTGGAACAGTTCTCATGAAGGACTTCCGAAGGGAGCAGTTTGTCATCTCAAATGGATCACTCAAACTGTCTGATATAGATGATGTAGTAATTGGAGATCCCTCATGTGCCAGTGACCATGAGTGTGTCATAAAGGATGGGGTCAAAGAGGATGTTCTTGTAAATTGTAAGTACAATATTGTGCATAATAGTGAGAAGCCACAGATGCTCTTACATTGTGGAATATATGGATGATAAGTCTATTAATATGTTGTAGGTTATTGTGTATTGTGTTGTCTGATGTTGGTTGCTTTGAAAACTCATTTCTGCTTTGGGATGAAATTTTAATTTGACTCATAGAGACTGCTAACTCTCCAGTTAGATGTCATTTGTTATACTGTATCTGTATTTACACACAGACACCTGCAGTACGTACATTGTTGAAACTACGGCAACCTCTATTGCAGGCATCAAAGTAGTTAATTCAGTGTTGGTATCTTCAAGAAGGGCGATCATCACTCTACGAACAACTATAGACCGGTGAGCCTGACCAGCATAATATGTAAAGTACTTGAGAGTATTATCAGAGATGCCACGATGGAACATCTACTACGAAACAACCTTGTAAAGGATTGCCAACACGGTTTTATGCCGGGGCACTCCTGCTTAACACAATTGCTCAAGGTATTGGATATTTGGACCCATATTCTGGAACGGGGTGGTAATATCGACAATATATATCTAGATTTTGCCAAGGCTTTCGACAGTGTACCCCACGAAAGGCTGAAAATCAAACTGGAAGGGTATGGAATTTGGGGAAATGTCTTAGCGTGGATAGAAGACTTTCTACATGACTGCAAGCAGTGTGTAGTGATTAATGGTACAAAATCATCATCCGTACCTGTCACAAGCGGGGTACCACAGGGCAGTGTATTGGGTCCTCTGTTGTTTGCTTGTTTAAAAAATGACATGCCTGACGTTGTACACTCCTCCATACAAATGTTTGCCGATGACGCCAAGTTGTTTCAGGAAATCAAGAACCATGCGGACTGTGAAGAGCTGCAGAAGGATTTCTGTGAGCTCCAGGATGGTCGAAGAAATGGCTGCTAAGATTCAATGTCACGAAGTGTAAGAGGATGCACCTGGTGCGTACCAACGGTAAGGAGGCGTATCATATGTCCCAATGGGATGAAGAAACTACACTATTTGAGACTGAATGTGAGAAAGACCAAGGTGTGTATGTTGACAATGAGCTGAAGTTCTTGGGCCATTGTGAGAAGAAGGTAAATCAGGCAAATAAATTATTGGGTCTTATAAGAAGGTCGTTCAGATATCTAGACGGTCCGTCCCTCGTAACGATCTTCAGGAGTGAAGTGCTTCCCCATCTGGAGTACTGTCATCCCGTCTGGTCCCCGAGATATGCTAGGGACTGTTAGTTGGTTAAAAATGTCCAAAGGAGGGCCACCAGACTGGTGCCGTCTCTTCGGCACCTCAATTACGCTGAAAGATTGGAGTGCCTGAACTTGCCTAGCTTATACTACAGACGGGCAAGGGGTGACCTAATTGAATGTGTTTAAGCTTCTCAAGGGGCACTCCTCAGTCGAGTGTCCTTAATTGGACCTGGTGGACGCTCACCCCACAAGGGGTCACAGCTCAAGATTGAAGAAGCCGCAAGTCCAGAAAACTGTGAGAGCAAACTTTTTCGGAATTGAGAATTGTGAACTCTTGGAACATTCTTCCAGAGAGTGTTGTGACGGCGCCGAGTGTGAGCTCTTTCAAGAACAGATTTGACCAATACTGGAGCGGGTTCAGGTACATTCAGGAGCCGGTGCATGCCCAGTATTTGCCAACAGTGTGTGATAGAGACGTGACCGATCGCCCAAGCGGCTAACGAGCCGATCGTTGGTGAAGAGGATGAAACAAATCATATCATGTTGGGAACTACAGGCCAAGGGAATTTGGAAATCGGATCAATCTTACCCAGAAAATTCTGGCTTTGGGAAAAATTTTCAGAGGGTCACATTTTCTGGAAAATTCCCCAAAAATTTCCTGGTACCCAGAAAATTCCGGGGATGAGGAATTTTTATGCTGGGTTTGATAGATGAAAAAATGCATCATTCCGAGGATGGGGGATTTCTTTCCGGGTTTGAGAGATGATGTAATGCGTTATTTCTTGATCTGAGAAATTTTCCTGTTACCCGGAAAATTCTGGGGATGAGGGATTTTTTCCGGCTTTGAGAGAGTCGTCTCGTTACCCATTAATCTCTCATACCCAGAAGTGCTCTGCACCAATTGTTCCGGCTAATGGAGGCATCACTGTACTGTATACGCAGAGACAGTGGCAAATGAATTGGCAATATGGATCTTAAAGATCATTAGCCCTTGTATGGCCATCATCATCTTTCTAATATTTTGTATCTCCCATCTTAGTCTCTTTCATTTGAATCTAGAAATGACATATTTCTAATATAAGGAATTAATTAAATCATCTTGTGCTTTACTGCTCTTTAGTGACGTGTGAGAATGGGTCATGCAAGGGATTCAACAGTCGACTTAATGCCATCCACGCCAGCCAACACTTCATGCGTATTCTGATCCCATATGGAAGTCCATCAGCCTTAGAAAACACTTGTCTACATATTGTGAATAAACAGTCACGTGGGATGTTAGATTCTGAGGCTGTACATCAAGAGATCCAGACTATAGTGAAGAATTATTCATCTGGTGAATATTTGTCTAATGCTGAGAAGAGTGTGATACATAGTAAGTGGTTGTTGTTTTTAAGATGTTTAAGCACAACTTTTAACAGACCATATCTTTATTTGTATTTTTTTTCTTGTTTACAGAATAGGACAATGTACTGTATACAGGGTCTCGGCTATTCGTGTATAATGGATTTTCCCCACAGCTTCTGGTTTCAAATGCACTATAAATTAGCTTAATATTTACCAGTGAACTTGATGTGTTAATTTGGTGTCACAGAAGTGTAATAACTGACCTAAGTATTACCCCATAGTTTACCATTATAATGTATCAGCAGCGAACAAATACTCAATTTCAGTGTCATTTAGAATTTTTAATCTATACAGTATTTCCTTTTTGCCATAAGAAGTGAGATAATTAAGCCCTAACAAAAACTGTATACCTGATTCAGCTGTTTACAATATGTGCATATAGCTGAGGGGTGAAGTAGGTTGTTCCTATAGTGGATTTCAGTGAGTGATCTGTAGTCTTTGACCTGATTAGCTCCACTGGCCCTTTAGGCAACCACTTAATTTATTTGGAGCAAGTGAATAGGAAGGTTGCACTGTATTTATTGCTTGAAACAATTTATTATCCATTAACCTGCAGCTGGTCATTAACGTTCAAGTACGTGATCGCCGATGTTACCATCTCTGGTCATTTGCATACTAGAACGTTTTCTAAATATACTTTCCCTGTGTCTTTGAAATTGAGTCTACAGTAGCTACCATAATATGTTGGCTGGTGGTGTCTGGCATCTTCCCGCCACTTGGCATTGAGGAACCCGGGAAGACCCTCCCATCTCTTCCCATAGTCAAGGCCACTTTTTTTTTTTTACACAGGATTAGCCTATCCGAGCACAGGTCACTAACTCACATTGGGGCCTGGGGACAAAAATAATAATAATAATAATAATAATAATAATAATAATAATAATAATAATAATACAGTTATGCGATTCGCGGTTTAAACTGCTGGCGATTCTACATTTACCGCAGTACCAAAGCCAGAACAGAATTTCATTTCTGTGGTGCATCTACTCATACTCTGTGGTGAGTATAATTTTTATTTAGCTCATAAAATTCATACAAATTACCCGGCCAGAATATAATTTACATTGCTGAAATTCTTGTATGATGATCATTTGAATATAAACATCATGGATTTTGCATTAGACATACAAATTTTAGATCTAATGTAATAATTTGGTTTACACAAAGCAAATATTTTATCTTTTGTGCAAAATATATGAAGTTTACATTCAAAATATTCCCTGACCTGCAAGGAATCCAGAAATGTCAATTATATTATCCTAACTTTAGTCTGAGGTATTATTTATTACCAAACGTTAAAATCTAGTGTTTTCACCCAAACATTTCTCACAGAGGTAGGAGCTAGTGAGCTGGGAAGAGGGGGGGAGGGGATTTGAGTCCATTATTTGAATGGACATTAACCTGGCGACTGTATTTCTCTTAAATAATAATTGTGTGAGCATACCATCATAAAATTTAGATGTTATTTTTAATACAACATAGGTATTGTGTCGGAAAAAGTGGAGTTTGGGGGTTGGGCCAGTATCGATTGGAATTAATCCCATATGTTCTGTTGTTCACTTTACGCGGTTTTCACTTTCCGCGGTACCCTGTGGGTTCAATTGACCGCGTAAATAGGGGTACTACTGTGTGTATATACCGTATATCACGGCCTATAAGGCGGCGGGGTGCATAAGACGCCCCCCCCAAATTTCCATTTAAAAAGTAGCTTTTGAGCTCTATTTGCTGTATAAGACCAGTACCCCAAATGTGACACTTACCCACTGACTCAGTAGTCCTTTACCAACCATCCTTGATTTTTTAAAATAAGGCCAATTCACTTCAAGTAATGTCATCAAATTATACCCGCTGGTGTAGTGTAAACACTAGTGACGTCACTGAAGCGTCTGCTATTTACCGATAACTGGAACTAATGTCGGTATCGAGTAAAATTTTTCCATTTACTTGAAATGGATTTACCGATTTATTTGTTTACTTATTTATTTATTTATAATATACTGTAACATATTAAACACACTGCAAGTATTTTCTTTCATTTATACGCTTGCTTCACACGAGACGATCGGTGGTGGGAGTGTTCCCTCGTCTCGGTGGTGTGGCTGTGTTCCGACTATTTATACAACATGTAGTTCAACAGCAACCACCGTATTCTAATTGTGGTGTTTCATTAGGATTTGAGTGAAAAAGGTTACCAGTATGTACTTACTACATACATTTATTACACAAATATATATATATATATATATATATATATATATATATATATATATATATATATATATATATATATATATATATATATATATATATATATATATATATATATATACTGAATATACTATGTACAACAAATGAATGTTCAATGAATTATTTATGGTGCATTAGGGTACTGGCCACTTCAGACGGGCTATAAATAGCCTTGTTATCTCCCCTCCATCTCACCCTGAGCCAGACGGAAGCTCTTGGTAAATAACATTTGTTTGCTTATTTTCCATTTACTTGAAATAGATTTACCGAATTATTTGTTTATTTATTTATTTATAATATACTGTAATATATTAAACACACTGTAATTATTTTCTTAAATTTATAAACTGTTTTGCGACAAAGGAATGTTCTCCAGTAGTGTTTCATTAGGATTTGAGTGAAAAAATATTACGTACTTACTACATACATTTATTACACAAATATATATATATATATATATATATATATATATATATATATATATATATATATATATATATATATATATATATATATATATATATATATATATATATATATAGGTTGACAACCCTTTATCCAAAATTCCTTAAAGCTCTGAAAACCAAAAGTTTTTTTTTGTGGGGCATTTTGTTTGTTTTTTTAACAGGGATTAGCCCACCCGGGCGTAGATCACTGACCCACATCAGGGCCTGGGGGACGAAAATGTAATAGTAATAATAATTATAATAATAATAATTATAATAATAATAATTATTCATAGTAAATAAATTTTTTTATAAAAATACACCAAAATAAAAAAATATGAGAACATTAATACAGGTTGTACCTCTCTAGTCCGGCATTCTGTGGTCCGGAAACTCCCATGGTCCGGAACGATTTTAGTTTGTCCAATAGGTAGATAGGCAGCTTTTTTTTTTTCTTTTTACTTATCTGAATTATTATTATTATTATTACAGGAGTATTAAATTTTTGCCCCTCAGGCCCTAATGTGGGTCAGAGACCTATTCCCGGGTGGGCTAATCCCCTTACAAAAAAAACCCGCGGGTAATTAAGGTTTGTTTACATCCGGCAGTTCGGCTGCTCTCTCTCTCTGCTTGTCTATACAGAGTACAACATTTAACCCTTCAATATATATGAGCAGTAAATAAGTGTTGCTTTCATATTCTTATGTAGAGTAATGACGATATGTTTTCACATGTGCACACTTACATACACGCAGTCTCACTTTTTTTTTACCATTAATGGTTAGCTACTTGTATTGTTCCATTTATTAACATTAAATAACATTACAGGTACTTCAAACAACCATATTAATTTTTTTACATTAATTTTACTACAGCTACAATCAGGGTCTTATTTTCTTCAGTTTTATATGTAGAACCAATCAGTCACTGGTTTTGTAAGCTTTAACAAAAACAATGCCGGCAGCCGTCTCGTCTCCTCGTGTGTTTTAATATTCCACGTGTTATTAATAAATTGTATTGTTAATTTTGCACACACGAACATTAATTCAATAAAAACAAATTCAGAAACATTAATTAAAATATATATGAACAGTAAATAAGTGTTGCTTTCATATTCTTATGTAAAGTAATGACGATATGTTTTCACGTGTGCATAAGTCTCTCTTATTTTTTGCATTTGTAATTGGCTACTTTCATTGGTCCATTTAACATTGAATATGGTATATTGTTTTCACTGCATTGGGGATATGGGTTTGGCGGGCAGGTCAGGTGCTTTGGGTTTGTGATAAGCGAAGAAACTGAAACATAAAGGTGGTTTTAATCGTTCTAAATTGCATTCGATAAGGACTTAGTATGACAAGCAACCGGCCAGGGAGCTTTCACTTCGTGGGCAGTAGGTCACTTTTACCTTCACTAGGGGAACCGCTTGCTTGTTAGATATTTTTAATGATTGGGAGAAGGTATGGTGACTCATACGCAACAGCAAGAGAGTAGTTGTAAGAGGAGAGCTCCGTGGCCCTAAAAGCATCAGTAATAAAGTAATGAGTACAGTATGTAGTTCTCAAACTACAACTGCTTAAGTTGTGGTTGAATATAAGACTAAGAAAGAAGATATTAAGGAAAAATAACAATGAACATAAACATTTGAGAACAGGTTAAGCTATCAGTTGTGATAATAAAAGAAGGTAAACTTTTGAACATCTGTAAAAAAAATTACAGTACAGTAAGTCCTCGCTTAACGTCGTCCCGCTTAACTTTGTTTCGGTACTACGTCGCTAAACTTTAGAGACCAAATTTTCGTTTAACGTCCCGATGATCCGATACTACGTCATTTTGCGTCGTCACGGACTACTCTTTACTGCGCATTACCCGCTCTCGTCTGGCCGCGCTACACTCTCTCGGCTTGGTGCAGAGTCTCAGTGACTCGCCACCCTCCTCCTCCACTCCCCCCCTCCTCCTCCCCTCCTCCCATCCTCCTCCTCCGCTTCACTACCCATCACACACTCACTCTACCACCTCCGCCCATCGGTGTACCAATACAAACTTAGTAGTTGTATATGTATGCATTATTTTCTATAGAAATGGCAATGATTTTCTGTATATGTAATGTATTTCATGGGGCAAAGGGAGGCTCAGGAACGTAACTCCCGTATTTTATCTATTTCTTATGGGGGAAATTGATCCGCTTAACGTTGTTTCTTATAACGTCGCGTTTTTAGGAACGTAACCCCGAAGTTAAGCGAGGTCAGTACAGGCATCACTCGTTTAACGATGGCAATGCATTCCTGAATAAAGTAACGTTAAATGAAATTATTGATAGATGAGAGATAACAAGTAATAATAACCGCGGAGATGGCATGTTACCATTGTTACAGTATTAAAACTATAAAAGTTGTGGAATAATCATTATGATACTCTAATGTGGCTTAGAAATAAAGAAAATATAATATAAAACTATAAAATAAGACAAATATATGTGTGAAAAGTGTAGGTACATATGTTTGTGGAGGCAGTGGGCTGTAACTGCATCACCAGTTGGTCAATCCCAGTTGCTCCTGCCCCTCATGTGACATCATGGCATACACATAGCACAGCGCGGCAGCAGCCATATGTCTCTGAGTCAGCTGGGTGACTGCTTGGCTGAAAATGTGTTGCACCGCCCAGTGGATGGTTTGAGTGTGGAAGGAACTATTTTTTATACATAAAAATGTGTGATATTGTATTTTATGATATGCTATCTATCAATTTAATTGTTGATCCTAGCTATTTTGTGCTCAGTTTTGATGTAATATGAATTTGTTTGAATTACACTCGCCTTGCTAACTCAACCATTTAACTCTGAACCACATTGTTTGTATAGAAGTTTGGTGTTAATAAATCAATCGTTCAACTTCGAAACCATTTATAACAAACTTGTTTATTATTATTAATAGGGAGTACAGTACTGTGCTGTGCTCATTGTTTACTGTCCTGTCGTTTGAACTTGTTGTTTGCCCTCCATGCTTTGGTATTATCCCTTGTTCGGCGAGAATTACACTAAATGTTAGGTTTATCATGAACGCAAGGGATAACCTATATTAGAATAATATTTTGGGTTTTCTTTTTTTTTAGATTGTATTGTGTTCCATGGTTCCACTGTTGTTGGAGGAGACTTCTCTTGTTCTAAGACACTCAGCAGAGGATGTTCACAGTCAGTGTCATCACCAGCAGAGGGTGCATGGTTGTGTTCACAGTTTCCAGAGTGTGTGGCATTTATATTAACTGATCAGTGGACATGGACAGGTATGTTTATTTATATTGGCGTATGTGTTTTGTTAGTGATCCTTCCTGCATTATTCTACCATCAATCCTTTTGTTACTAAACACTACATGTTCTATTTGATTTGGTGATGATCCATTGATCACCATTAATATAAATTTTAGTCCTCAAGCTGCCAGAGTCTAATCCAATTGGCTGTTATAAAGGATTTACACTTGTGTCAGTAATAGACAGAGTTGTAAGAAGTATTGGACTTTGTTACTTAAGTAAAAGTGTTGTTACATTGGCAAAATGTGACTCAAGTAGAAGCAAAAGTATCCAAAGTTCAATGTACTCAAGTAGAAGTAAAAAAGTATCTCATTCATAAAGTACTCAAGTACTGAAAGTAAAAAGTAACAACAAAATTATTGTCTCAAATATTAAAATAAATCCCCAGTAAATTATATAAAAACCTAGTTAACTAAAAATATAAATAAAAGACACAGCAATTATCAAAATTATGGCTGTCCAATCGGGATCTTTTACTCCTAAATATAAACCCAGCATGACCTACCGAAAGAGAATACTTTCAGCTGCTCTTCTCCCCACAGTCCATCGCAGGGATAGTGAATGGGCTGAAAATATATCCATCCAACACTATGATCACTTTCTTCCTTATCCACACAAGTATCGTCGACGTGGACTTATGGTCCACAGACATAATGTTGTCTCTGCTTGCATTAGGTTAGGATACAGACCTATCCGACATGTATTATCTGAGGTGGAGGATGACCCACACTTCTCTTCCTGTAAACTCTGTAACTGTCCCAATGCTAACACCCTTCAACACTATTGCCTTGACTGTCCCACTGTCAGGGACTTCCTACCACAGGGAGAGTCACTAACCACTATATGTCATAACCTACTTAGCCATAAAAATTTAGATTTAATTCTTGTATGCTACCCACACTTTGGTGGGTGCTAACTCCCACAATATTGTCTCCATATCACAAGTCACAGCGTGTCCTACGAGACACGAGTACCAATGTGTTAGTGTCTGACCGCATGGTCTTGTGACTGGGCTTGTTGCCCCCTGAGGTGTAATAAATTTATTAATAATAAATAATAAGCCCAACATGACTAAACAAATGCTCACAGCAGCAGATGCAGGCAGTGGGGTGTTAAGCTTGAGAGATAAGTCACATAATGTTGAGAAAGACTTCAGTAGCTCCATTTAATCCCCTGGGCATGCCAAGTAGCTATCAAGTTCCTTCAGTTCCTTCAGTTTCTGCATCTGACTAAGACTCACTGTGAACTGTCCCTCTAATTGGGGGTCTGGCTGTGGTGACATCACTTTTCGATTCTAATTAATGAGTGGCTGAATTTTTCTCACCACGTAACATTTGGTGGGTGCTGGCGAGGGGGGTTGGTACTTAATTATTTAAACAGAATTTTAAACACTCAGTCTCACACATAGTATAGATACAGACTTTATATCTAAGATGGAATTATTTAAAGCATTTTAGAATCACAGCATCTTTGAAATACATTTAAGGTACAGGTATGTGCAAAGAGCAACTGACAGGAAGACCAAGGTGGGGAGAACAGAGGGGATTTGATGGGGAGGGGGGATAAGAGGGTTGGCTAGGTGAGGTGGGTGGTCAAGGTGCTAATGGACACAAGAAGATCAAAGGAAAAGTCCGCTGTCATGGTAACTGCCACCTGACCTGACCTCACGTGACCTCTAGGTATGTGACCATGTGGTGTCTCCCCACACCCACACTGTACCCTTCACAGCTCCACCCACACCAACCACCCACACAACTCTTTTACTACGGTTAATAATGAATGAATTAATTAAAAAATATACAAACTTTGTTTGTTCAGGACATGTAATGGGTAACAATTTTTGTTTTTTTCAATTGTATTGGAGTAAAGGTACTGTATTAGAAAACCATACTGAAGTAAAAATACTAAAATATTTGAGTACTTTTTAAAAAGTAGATACCCAAAAATGTTGCTTGAATACAGTTCTCAAGTAAATTTATTTAGTTATTTTATCCATTTTTTATAAACTCTTCTTTCATTTGTGGTGGAGGTGGTGTTTGAATTATTGGAACCCATGTTATTGACTTGACCTGATGTTACGTAAGGTCACTCATTGTGTGGTCTTATATGTTACTGGTAACAGTTTCCTAAATACTCCCTGCTAAATAGGGGGTGCATCTTATATGGTGTTTTTTATATCATTATTTATAATTTTTATACATTTAGTACATTCACCTTTAGGCTGAAGTAGGTTTTATTGTATCATGTGCCTGAGGTGTCTCTGTAGGTGTGAGCGTATTAACGGAATTAATCTTGATTTAGCGAACTAGTTCACTAAATTGAGTGAAAAATAACGGAAAAAATTCCTTTTGCTTAATCGAGTTTGTTATATCGGATTCCGTTAAATCGAGAGTACTGTACTGTATACTGTACAGGTATATGTAATGTTCGCGACTTTTAGTGTAATGGTCAGCATTCTCGCCTCGCAAGCGAGCGGACCCGCGTTCAATCCCGGGCAGGGTGAAACTATGGGCAAGTTTCTTTATACCATTTGCCTCTGTCTACCCAGCAGTAATTGGGAACCTGGATGTTAATCGATTTGCGGATCATATTCCAGGGTAATGGTTAGCCGGTGCAGTTGGCGAGTTGTCCAGTCTTCTCGGACTATTCCTTGACACTGGGTCAAGCAGCTCGTTAACAAATTCATGCCTAGGTGGCCCTTGAGCCGGCCATCCTCTTTACACGAGGGGCAACCCTTATTATTATATGTAATGTTGTATTCTTTCTTTTACCAGGCCGCCAGATTGCTGTATTTAAAACGGGAGCAAGAGTAGTGAAAGAAAATGAGCGGCACACATTATACATTCGTCGTGGACAAGGCTGAACATCCACATCAAGAAATAGAAAAATTACCACATTCACTAAAATGTGAATTTTAAATACAGTACTTTTTAAGTTCAGTGTAGACTTCAAATGTTCCATAGCCTTACATTATATGGTTCATGATTATCTGACTGGTTGGAATTAATTTGTGAAAATATTTTGATTTAATCAGTATTCATATAAACATGTGGATGCTTAGTATGATTCTATAGTTAAAAATGTGTAGGTTTGTGTGATAGCAAACTAACATGTTGAGCTCGTTCGCAAATGCAGTGAACCTTACTATTGTCCCTTAGATCATCTGTAATGTGACTGCTCAGGATGTACTGGCAAGTTTGTATCACATTACCAATGTACTGTATGTATACCATATTGATATTAGGCCAGTTATTAAGACATATCTTTTGTAATGGTTACACATTGACTAATTTCATTAACAACATTGCTGAGAGACTAGCTGCAGGAGGAATGTTTTCAAAACTAAATTCAGTGCAATACAGCAATGGCTTAATCATGTTATATTTCTCATGTCGTGCCAGCAAAAGTCGGTGGCATAAATGCTTCCTTTATCCATTCATTTGTATATTCTCTTATGGTCTGCACTCAGGAACGACAATGTGCTTTATACTTATGATTAAATTCATTGTGGATGTTCTAGCCACAAACATATGGGCCTAGACATATATTATATTGGGTAAGAGCAGCAAAACCCAATTGTAGTTTCTGCTTTTATTAAAAAGTATTGTTTATATAATTCCTGAGTGTAGATCAACCGCAACTTCCACTATTTATGAGCGTGAAGGGAGAGGACGGCGGCTATGTAAATAGACCGTTTAATCACGTCCGTTCGATGTAAGATTATGAGTGTGACTGCCCGTGGGTGCCGGCTTATTCCGAGCTGACCCATGTGCTGACATATAGTCAACTGGGCCGCACCCTAAGGAGGCTACCATTCACGTGATATGAGCATGACAACTCATAGCAAGTGGAAAGTTACAGGGGGTGAATTAGTATATAAATCAAATGTAATGAACCCATTTATATAATACTTGTGTTGATGAGACAGGGGCCAGTACATGGAGCTAGATCAAGCTCAGTATCTGCAGTTACCTGTATTATTAGGTATGGGCCCATATTAGCTTGAAAGATATGATACATCTCACCTGCATTTATGACATATCTCTGATTAAACAAATGTAGGTCATCATAACCTCTACTGTACTATGTGTCTCATTAACCTTTACTTTATGTTCATCAGTGATTTAAGAGTTTGACATGCAGGTGTCTCCATTATTTACATGAAATTCAAGGAATGATTTCATCAACAAGCTCTCAATTCTCCCTATGAGACAGATTTTGTTTGTATCCAGGTGAATATTCTATTTATTATTATATCATCTTGGATATATCAGATATCACATCATACTAAGTTGAATGTTACCCAACAGATCACAGACTTCTGTGTCATTCCAGTTTGCTAACCCAGTACAGGTATCATCTCCTCAACACATTGTTTCTTGTATTATTGTTATATGTTGTGCTGTCATGTATACTGATAATAGTTATGTAGGGGATATTGTATTTCACATGGAAAATGTTTCACATGAACCATGATATAAAATATGAAATTAGATATACCTGTGCTTTACAGTATTGATTTATTACTTATTTAAATTCAACTTAGTCAACACAGCTTCACAAGTTTTGGGTTAATATGCTAATTAACCAGCTCATCCATGCCCCCTCTTCAGAGAGTCCTTTCTTCCATCAACAAACGGAACAGCCTGTTAATTTTTTTTTTACTTTGCAAATTCCAGAAGCTATTCAGATTCTCAAAATTTTTGTGTACATCAAGACAACAGCTGGGTGTACTATATATATATATATATACTGTGTATATATATATATATATATATATATATATATATATATATATATATATATATATATATATATATATATATATATATATATATATATATATATATATATATATATTTATATATTTATATATATATTTTATATATTTATATATTTATATGTATATATATATTTTATATATTTATATATATATATATATATATATTTTATATATTAATATTTATATATATATATTTTATATATTTATATATATATATATATATTTATATATTTATATATTTACATTTATATATATTACGTATATGTTACATATATATATATATATATATATATATATATATATATATATATATATATATATATATATATATATATATATATATATATATATATATATATATATATATATATAGTATATACATATATGTATATATATATATATATATATATATATATATATATATATATATATATATATATATATATATATATATATATATATTTATATATTATATATTTATATATATTTATATATGATATATTATATATTTATATATATATTATATATATATATTTATATATGTGTATATATATATATTTATATGTATTATATATATATATATATATATATATATATATATATATATATATATATATATATATATATATATATATATATATATATATATATATATATATATATATATATATATATATTTTATATATATTATATATATATATATATTTATATATATATTATATAGTTATATATTATATATATATATATCACGGTATATATATATATATATATATATTATATATATTAATATATTATATATTATATATATATATATATATATATATATATATATTATATATTATATATATGTATATTATATACAGTCAACCCTCACTTTAAGCGGTCCCACATTCCGCGTTTCCACGTTTACGCGGTGCCCTGCTGGAACCCAGGATGCTCACATTCCGCGGTGCGTGAACCCCTTTACGCGGAGAGTGTCCGGCTCGACGCTATTTTTAGATTCGCCCCACCCGCCTGCTCCCGCCTCCTCCCTCCTCCGCCCCCGCCTGGCCAAGCCGCACGGTAAGGTTGCGCAGTGCATGTCTCTGTTGCGTTATCACTGACGTCATATGACGTATCGGACTGTGATTGGCCATGCATCCCTACCTCCCTCCACTGCTAGCTGTAATTGGTTTAAAGTAATATGACGTGTCCACCCGGGGGAGGGAGGGAGGGAGGGAGGGAGGGAGGAAAGACGATGCTTGACCTAGCCGCGGCAGTTTCATCCCTCCAGGCCACACCGTGTAATCGTGCATCCATTGTTCTATAAAATGGCTTCCGCAGGACCACCACCCCCAGAGAGAAACCTTTCCTTGCCTGGACCCAGCCGCCCTAAGCCCAAGAAGACACGACGTTCCTTAAGCTACGAGGTGAAGTACAAGATCATCCAAGAGTTAGAGAAAGGAACAAGACAGGTTGATTTGGCGCGCCAGCATGGTGTGAACGAATCTACGATCCGGACGATAAAGAAGGATGCAGTCAAGATAAAGGAGCACATGAAGATCACAAAGTCTACAGGTGCTTCTATGATCAAGTATTTTCACAACCAGGTGCTTCTCAAGACAGAAAAATTACTTGTGAGCTACTTGGTGCGTCAGGCGCGACGGAACATGGCGGTCGACACGCGCTCTGTTAAAGAGTACGCATGTGAACTGTATGCTGCAGTGTCACGAAAGATGGGAATTACAGAGCCCAAACCCTTTAATGTTTCCTCTGGGTGGTTACAGAGGTTTAAGATGCGGAACAAGATCACCAATATAAACATTGGTGGTGAAGAAGCCAGTGCTGCGGCTAGGGAATTTCTTCCGTTTTTACGTGAGATTATGGAGGAAGGACAGTACACCGACGACCAGGTGTTTATCATGGACGAATCTGGTCTTTTTTGGAAAAAGCTACCTTCCAAGACCTTCGTTGTGAAGAATGCCAGCAAGATTCGGGGCCGGAAGATGCAGAAGGAGCGCATCACCGTCCTGTTTACCACCAATGCCTCCGGTACCTGTAAGCTCAAGTTATCGGTGATCCACACAGCCCGCAAGCCGCACGCCTACAAGAGCATGGACATGACCAAGCTAAATGTCCACTGGCTGACCGCACGTAAGGCGTGGATGTTCTCTACACTGTCCCTCTCCTGGTTTGATGACTGTTTCGTTCCCGATGTAAAGAAATTCTGTGAGCAACAGAATGTGCCATTCAAGATTTTGTTGCTGCTGGACAACGTACCAGGACACTCGCCCCTACTGTTAGATCGTCACCCCAACGTAAAAGTGGTCTTCCTTCCTCCCAACACTACGTCTATATTACAGCCCATGGACCAAGAGTTAATCTGTAATGTAAAAGCTGCATTATCAACAAAAAAATTCCAGCTCCTGAACAACTACACCAACACCAGGGAAGAGTTGTGTAACCTGAGTAACACCACCACCGATAGCAAGAGCGAAGAAGACGAGGATCAACAGTTAGAACAGCAAAAAATACTCTTCAAACAATTCTGGAGAGTATTTAACATCAAGAAAGCTGTGGACTTCTTGGTGGAGGCATGGGATCAGCTGTCTGTAGCAACTGTTCGTCACGCATGGAGACATGTGTTGCAAGGCATTCCGGGCGTAAGGCAGAGTCAATCTATGACGGGTGAGGTTCAGACTGTTGCAGTAGCAGTGGACCTTGCCAGAGAAGCTGCGCAGAGTGTTACAGCTGCAGGCTTCTCCGAGACCACCAACGACGACATCCTGGAGGTGATAAGGGATCCTGATGTGACTACCGATGAGATGGTAGATGATGATGACGTCAGTGAAGAGGCAGGTGGTGCGTCATCCCAAGAAGAACACCGCTTATCCCATAGTAATGTTAGGGGTGCCATCGAGTGTATTGAGAAAATCAAGCTCCTCCTTTCCGATGACCATGACGCAAACAGGTATGAAATGTTTACTGCCAGCTGTTGCAGACTATGGAGCCCTACTTCGGGTTATCCGACAACATAAACGCCAACCCCGTCCAGCAAAGCATAACCAGGTTCTTAGCCGCAACCCACCACAGCCAGCCCAAGCCAGTCATAGTGACAAATTAGCGGATGACAGTGATGGTATTGACTCACCTACGAGGGCCAGTAGCCTGCCCTCTGCCCCCGCCGGAACCAGCCCTCCATCCCATTATGAGAAGTGACCGTAAGAAATTAATTTCCAAAACCTAACTTTTAGTTTCTAACCTAACCTTTATTTTCCTAACTTAACCTTTATTTTTCCCTAACTAACCTCTTCTATATTACTTGTGTGTGCATACCTCATAAAGTTAAGATAAAAATTTTACTATAACATAGTTGTGTGTCGTCAAAAGTGGAGTTTGGGGGTCGGCCGGTCTCTATTTCAATTAATCCCATATGTTATGTTGTTCACTTAGCATTTCTACTTCCGCGTACCCTTAGGTTACATTAACAACGTAGAGAGGGTTGACAAAAAAAAAAAAAATATATATATATATATATGTATGTATATATATATATATATATATATATATATATATATATATATATATATATATATATATATATATATATATATATATATATATATATATATATATATATATATATATATATACAGTGACCCCTCCGTTAATGAACTCAATCCGTTCCAGCAGGTTGTTCGTTAACCGAAACCATTGTTTCAATGAGTTTTTGGGTAATTGGTTCCAGCTCACTGAAAATTTCCTAAATTCAACAAAAATGGTAGAAAAGTTCACTTACTTTGAGGTGTGTATGTAGAAGGCTCCTGGATGATGATGATGATGATGATGATGATGAAGGGATTTAGAATGGGGGTGGAGGAGAAGGAAAAAGAGAAGGCATTGGGGTGGAAGAGAAGTCACCCCATGGCGCCATTTCACCCATAAAATTTTAGCTCTCTTGGTGTAATTCAAGATTATTTTCTTTAAATCAACACTGCACTGCATTATATATTGTCAATATGTAAAATATATTTCAAAATGACCAATAATTTGCTTGAAAACACAGAAAAAAAGCGTTTAGTTGAAGAGAGCCTCAAGCAAGATGTTACCTCCAGTGAAAACAGAGAGAGACTAACGCCTGTTTGCTGTGTTAAAAGGCTGGATGCCGCGCATTAAACTAGTCACTTTACCTTCAATTATGTTCAATAATTGTTAAAATGACAAAAAAATTGAATATTAAACTTTTAAAATTATTGAATAGTATAAACTTCTTGATATTTACTAAAATAGTAAGGAAGTTAAGCCCCAGAACCGATTAATGTATTGGCGGACTGATACTAAAGCTGGTTGCCTGGTCAGTGCAAGCGAAAACATGTTGAGGTCGGTTCGTAAGAACTTCGTTAACCAAATTTTTTTTCGTTAACCGAATTGAAGATCCTTATGGAAGGCAGTTCGTTAATCGAAATTACGTTAACCGAGGTGTTCGTTAAACGAGGGGTCACTGTATATATATAGCATTTGTTTGTGTTAGATTATTATTAACAACAAAAACTTGAAGATCTTAACAACAAAAAGATTATCATTATTGAGGTTAATAAAATATACACATCTCATGGAATGTGAAATCATGTATTTACTGTTAACAATTACAAAGCAAGATCATATCTCTTTTAACATTTTCAGAGAACAACATATGCATTGTCAATTCAATTTAAAGAAAGCAAATGCAAACAGTAAGGAATCCCCATTCATTGGGAAATAATTAATAACATGAAGATACAATGTTCATGTTCATGGAATGAGAGGCAACAAACTGATTTGTGGTTTGTGGAATTGGTGCACTTTACATCATGATGACTATCAATAACAGGATGCAATGTTGGCTGCATTTTTGCCAATATCAAACAGATGAGGTGTTACATTACACTGCAATAGTACATACAAATATAATTCTCACATAACATTCACATCAACACAAATATTCATAATCTTATGGGAGATTTCCATTCAGTACAGTCATCCTTATATGTAAGCTAATTTTTATTTACAGTATTGTTATTTTCCAAATATTCTACATATATTAAAGCTGTTTCCTTACAACTGTATTTCACAGTATTGTTGCCTTTAACATAGTGTTGGTTTTGACTATAGTACAGTATACAGCAATGGTTCCCAATCTATGGTCATTGGCTCAAACTTTACTGGTCCATCGTATTTTTTTTACTGTCACTTATTTTGTTTATAATTTATTAGAAAAACAAAATTTTCTTGAACTTTGTGATCATTTATAATAATACTTTGCTCAGTTAATTGGTAAAATTTAATACTATATATTTAATCTGTGGCAACTGTCAGCTGACTCCTGGGAGGCCTGATGGATGATGATTTAGTTTTTAGTAAGTTGGTCAGGGGAGCAGAATGTCTGCAGTATCTAATTTTATTATTGTTTTTTAAAGCTACAATTGTCTACAATGTCGCATAAAGATTATAAAAAAGATAGGAATATACTGTACTGTATGCACCAATACATATTATATTGGAGCTTCACTACTACCAATATACAGGATATATATATATATATATATATATATATATATATATATATATATATATATATATATATATATATATATATATATATATATTTCATGTACGTAGATCCACAAATGAAAAACATGGATAAGATAAATTCTTGATAAAATCACATCGAAAAGGAATTTATTAGATTTATGAATTGAAACACATTCGTTCTATTGCACAAAAACTCGGGTACCCTTCTGTGTTTGTTGATCGTTGTTTTAAAAGGGCTAAAAAATCCTTTCATTCCTCTCAAACCAGACAAGTTCCTACACTTAAGAATATTTTGACTCTGCCCTATCGTAATGAATTTGTCCCGTTAGTTCGGTCCCACAAGCTACTAAATATTAATGTTGTTTTCACGTATGACTCAACCATTACCAATATGTTAATAAAAAATAGCCCAAGTTTGAATGTAAATGGAAGTGTTTATTGTATTCCATGTAGCAAATGTAATTGTAATTATGTAGGACAGACAGGAAAAACACTGCAGCTCAGAATCAAACAACATAAGAACAATATCAGAACAGCATCTGAAAGCAGTGCCTTGTTCGTTCATGTTAGGAATAATAATCATCCCATTGCTTGGGAAAAAAGCTTAGAAGTATTTAAATCATCTTGTGTCACAGAAAGACTTCTGGTTGAAGCTAGTTTGATAAGGAATTAAAATCAATAAACCTTAGTGATGGTCAGTTCAAAACTGATATGTTACATAAATTTGTCAGTGGCCCAAGGTTAAAAATGCTTTGAAAACCTTTGATCTAGATATATGATAGTTATTTAATGGGTCCCTTATTTTTGACCTGACTAGTCACGTCACCCCCTTCTCTTAAGCTCCTCTACGTGTGTGTTGGTGTGGGGATTAGTGGATGACATCATTATGACCTGACCTCATGTTTTATAAGGTCACCCTGTATATTTAAGCCTCTTTCTGTCCATGTAATCCAGTTGCCTCTGAAGATGTCTTGAATAAAGACGAAAGCTAAGGTGCTCCGTTGTTTCCATTTTCCCGTGTGATTTTATCTATATATATATATATATATATATATATATAAAGGCAGTTTTTGTGTAATTTTTGAGTCTCAGACCCTCCCTACCCCATCTTCCCCATTGTAGATATTTCACTGAAATTATCAGTCCCAATCTCACAAAATACCAAGGGTCCACTTTATATGAACTATATATACAGTATTGTAAATATAAAATATCTTCAATTACTTGTCAGCAGATTTTATTTTTTCACTCCACTGGTCGGTGAAGCTGGGAACCACTGGTATACAGCACAGTACTTGATCTTACCTGTTTCATGCATTAATTATTTTCATATGCTCAGTGGGAAGCAGCACATACGATATATACTATACGATACGATAAACAGTTGTGAGGAGTTACTACTATGCCAAGATTTTGATTTAGGTCATCCTCAACAATTTGTTCTTATTAACATCTGGTCTAAGTTTGTAAGACATTCATGTTAACTATATAGATGGGAGACATATCTACACAAAAATGCCTTCATCCCTCTACTCTTCCTCTGTTTGAGCTCTAAAATGCACCTGTTTATAAACACAAAACAAAAAGACTAAGTAAAGAAATACAATAAGACTCGTTTAGAAACTGCAGGGTAGCATAACAGATCTTCTACTCGTCACTTTCATGAAACTCAGACACTGTTACCATCTGAAATACTGTACAGTTCCGTTCAGAATTTTGTGATACAGGTACACTGGCAGTGGAGGGTGCATAGCCTGTTGCACCCTTCCTGATGACAGGTCACTGCACCTGGGAACCAGCAGACCAGCCATCAACTCCTAAACCACGTCCATGCCCAGTGAGAACTCTGCAGGCATAGGCCAGAGTTTATGTGTGACCTTGTGTCTTCTATGCCAGATAGGTTGCATCCAGTTATTGAGAAGGGGAGAGGCTGGACGAGGTACTGAATGATAATGTGGTAGATGGATTTCATTTATCCTTCTAAAGTGTAAGTGTTTTATTATTGCCAAATAGACATTGATAACTAAAAATATGCAGACTACAAAAATTTTTTACATAGACAATATGTAGAGGAAGAGAGGAAGAAAATATATGTATAGAATTTATTCAGGCTGTTGTGGATGGGTGTCGGAGTACTGTAATATCATTCATGGCTTATTGTGAAATGCATGGCAGACACCAACCCGAAATAATGCCCATTGGTTGTTATTATGCCCAATTCTAAAGCTTTATCCTGGTTTTATTTTAAAAATTTAGTGTAATTACTGTACAGTAGACCCTTGTCATTAACGAGTTTGCGATTTGCGGTAAGCATATGGTGGCTAGCCTGCAAGCCTTTTCCCACAGCACAATGAGTCACCTCATGCAGCATCACATGTTGTACTCTCAAAACTTTAGTTTTTCTGTGTGAAATGGCCCCTAAAAGACTGCCTCCTGTCAGTGTCAGTGCTAGTGAAGTAAAATGTAAAAGGCAGAAGTCAGTAATGACCCTGACAAAGAAAGTTGAATTATTAGATAAGTTAAAAGATAGGAGTGCTGTCGCGGCTGGTTGGTTGTGTAGTACTGTACTAAGGTAGGTTAAGTTGCTGTTTGCGGTTTTGCCACAAAGTATGCACAGATAGTTGTTTCAGCTACTGCACATGTGTATGTACTGGTATCTATAAATTTCCAGTGCATATCTACCAATACAGTATATATAAATGTTTTCTTATTTGATTTTAATCGCCAATTTTTTTCTTAATTTTATCAATTTATATAAGCAATGTCATCATGCCATGTAAAAGAGAGGAAAAAAAAGTTACTACATCATGACAACAGGGTTTACACAGTCATGTTCAGTGATGAGTAGAGTGTCAAGCAACAATTTGGGTTCTCACAATAACGATCAACATTAAAGGCATAACTACTCGAGAGTAAATATCCGGGCTGCAATGTCCCGAATCAGCCAATCAATGCCAGCTACCAGGTTCTCTCCCGTGACAGCACTACATGGCAAGATGTACCAGTGATGAGTCTTCAAGCTATTTAAATCTAGTATCTGGAGAAAAGAGAAATGGAATGTTAAATACACTTATTCTATTAAAAATTTTATGCATAAATAAAGACTAATGCTATTTCAATATATTGTAGATTGTTTATTGTACAAATTAAAATCATATTTTGATTCATGTTTTATTAATCAAACCCATTACTGTATAACAAAACATTTTAACTGTTTACAGGAAGATGGCCTTAATAAAACCCTATTTCATACTCAAAGATCCTGGCATATTTGTGATCATCTCCCCACTATTACTGTACATCCCTCTCATCCTTGTATCCCCCTCACTGTGCTTCTAACCTTTCTCTCTTCTGCTTTTCACCTCATTCAATCTGATTCTCAGTCCTTATCTCAACACATCCATACTATGCAGAAATTTCATCTTTATCACCAATTCCCTTCATAAACAATATCTCTCATTAGTTTCCCTAGTTTTCACTTCATTTACTTTTAAATTTCAGTCACTTCTGAAAAATTATAACATATGATAAAATAAACACATCAACTCACGTCTCTTATCTGTTCTGCCGTCAATGCTTCAGGAAGATCCTGCTTATTTGCAAATACTAGAAGTGTTGCTCCTGCTAACCTCTGAAAAAAAAAAAAATCAACCATATGTCTACAGAAAAAACTACAAAATGTAAGTTACAAATTATATATACTGTAGTACACAGAAGCAATAATATCCAATTTATCTCACCTGTTCCTCCCCCAATACTGTATAGTACATCCTATCACACAGCAAGATGATCCTTGCCAAGTTTCTCCAAATCAACATTACCAGAACATGATACATAAAAAGTACAGTATGTACAGTACAGCGCTCTCACAATGTAAAACTGAAATATGTCAGAATTGATCTCTTTTAAGTCCTGTACAGTACTTTGAACTTTTAGACAAAAAATTATAACCCCTGAAAAATCTCTCAAATACAGGGAACAACAAAATGATGGCCTTTGTGGTGACCTCATATATAAATATGGCAAGAGATGCAAACTTGCTGTCTAACTCCACAAGAAGTGTGTCCATGTGATGAACTCATGAGTAGTGTGTGATGTGGGATCAATGCCTGACTCACAAGGAATGTACCAATACTCCTGACTCACAAGGGATGTACCAATACTCCTGACTCACAAAGGATGTACCAATACTCCTGACTCACAAGGAATGTACCAATACTCCTGACTCACAAGGGATGTACCAATACTCCTGACTCACAAGGGATGTACCAATACTCCTGACTCACAAGGGATGTACCAATACTCCTGACTCACAAGGGATGTACCAATACTCCTGACTCACAAGGGATGTACCAATACTCCTGACTCACATGGGACATACCAATACTCCTGACTCACATGGGACATACCAATACTCCTGACTCACATGCTATGTACCACTACTCCTGACTCACATGGGACATACCAATACTCCTGACTCACAAGGGATGTACCAATACTCCTGACTCACAAGGGATGTACCAATACTCCTGACTCACAAGGGATGTACCAATACTCTTGACTCACATGGGACATACCAATACTCCTGACTCACAGAGGATGTACCAATACTCTTGACTCACAAGGGATGTACCAATACTCCTGACTCACAGAGGATGTACCAA
This sequence comes from Homarus americanus, assembly GCF_018991925.1. NCBI lineage: Eukaryota > Metazoa > Arthropoda > Malacostraca > Decapoda > Nephropidae > Homarus > Homarus americanus. The sequence continues at coordinate 25,062,714 of NW_024722227.1, read as the reverse complement.
TACTCCTGACTCACAAGGGATGTACCAATACTCCTGACTCACAAGGGATGTACCAATACTCCTGACTCACAAGGGATGTACCAATACTCCTGACTCACAGAGGATGTACCAATACTCCTGACTTACATGGGACATACCAATACTCCTGACTCACAGAGGATGTACCAATACTCCTGACTCACATGGGACATACCAATACTCCTGACTCACATGTTATGTACCAATACTCCTGACTCACATGTGATGTACCAATACTCCTGACTCACACATGCTCGTGGCCTGCATCTCCTGACTCATGTCATGTAATACTCCTGACTCATGTCATGTACCAATACTCTGACTCACATGTCATGTCATGTGCCAATACTCTGACTCACATGTGTGCAATACTCCTGACTCACATGTCATGTGCAATACTTCTGACTCATATTTATGTGCCAATACTCCTGACTCACAATACTCCACAATCACAGGACATGCAATACTCCTGACTCACAAGGGATGTACCCATGCTCACAGGCTCACATGGGGCATACCAATACTCCTGACTCACATGTCGTAGCCTACGTCTCCCTGACTCTAGGGATGTACCAATACTCTGTTTCCCACATGTCATGTACCAATACTCCTGACTCACAAGGAATGTACCAATACTCCTGACTCACAAGGGATGTACCAATACTCCTGACTCACAAAGGATGTACCAATACTCCTGACTCACAAGGAATGTACCAATACTCCTGACTCACAAGGGATGTACCAATACTCCTGACTCACAAGGGATGTACCAATACTCCTGACTCACAAGGGATGTACCAATACTCCTGACTCACAAGGGATGTACCAATACTCCTGACTCACAAGGGATGTACCAATACTCCTGACTCACATGGGACATACCAATACTCCTGACTCACATGGGACTCACATGTCATTACCAATACTCCTGACTCACATGTCATGTACCAATACTCCTGACTCACATGTCATGTACCAATACTCCTGACTCACATGTCATGTACCAATACTCCTGACTCACATGTCATGTACCAATACTCCTGACTCACATGTCATGTACCAATACTCCTGACTCACATGTCATGTACCAATACTCCTGACTCACATGTCATGTACCAATACTCCTGACTCACATGTCATGTACCAATACTCCTGACTCACATGTCATGTACCAATACTCCTGACTCACATGTCATGTACCAATACTCCTGACTCACATGTCATGTACCAATACTCCTGACTCACATGTCATGTACCAATACTCCTGACTCACATGTCATGTACCAATACTCCTGACTCACATGTCATGTATCAATACTCCTGACTCACATGTCATGTACCAATACTCCTGACTCACAAGGGATGTACCAATACTCCTGACTCACATGTCATGTACCAATACTCCTGACTCACATGTCATGTACCAATACTCCTGACTCACATGTCATGTACCAATACTCCTGACTCACATGTCATGTATCCATCTACATGGTGTCTCTGCTGAGCTACACTATTCACTTCTGTCTTTAAAATAAGTTTAGCCATGGTTTCTGGTGAGGGATGTGAGCATGGTTTAAGAAGAGTAATATTCCAGAGAAGTTGAAGATCATAGATGAAGCTGAGCATCAAGTGCTTCAACAAGAACCGGTCTGAAGAAGAGCACATACATACTGTATTATGATATTATGAAGGATAAAGTTGCACAAAGAAAGTCTCAGTCAGCAGATTATAAAGAATTATTTATCAAGGAAGAATGGGTAAACTGGGATGCTGGACACTGAGGAGCTAAAATGGTACCGTACCTGCAACAGACTGCTGAGGGTGTTTCTGTGTGTGGTGTGGAGGTAATGAGTGTCACTGGAGTGCCTCTCAAATTTTGGAAAATGTTTTTAGACTTGTATCATCTCCCAATACTGTAAGTGTGAGACTGCAAAGGTTTACTGAACATAGCTCCATATTTAATCATCTTTTACATCTTAACTACTTGGCTAGTTGGTCTTCCTCTCTTTCTGGTGTCAAGATTTAGTTTTAATCTACAGCTTACAGAATAAGATTCCTTTATCTCAAAACGGTAAGTGATTACGCATGTTTTAATAGAAAAAAGACGTAAATATTACAGTAAATAATATAATAATACATTCAACTAACCTCTTCCTCAAGCAATTTCCTCAACTCAGCCTGGCAGTCTCTCAATCGATCTGCATCAGCACTGTCAACCACCCAGATAAGTCCATCAGTGCATTCAAAGTAATTACGCCAATAAGATCGCAATGAACTCTGTCCTCCAACATCCCAAATGTTTAACTTGTAGCTGAAAGAGAGGAGTATCCACGTCTGATAAATACTGTACAAAATGTAATTAATTTTCTTAGCTCTAAAAAATTTGAAAATCAACTTAATGATTTTATAATTTAATGAACTATAAGTCATATACTGTATATCTTACTAGCAAGGAAACATGGTACTATACTGTGTACAGTACTGTACTGTATTACTTTAGTCTCAAGTTAGGTTGATCTTTACAGAGATAGAAAAACCCTCTAGCTTGGAAGATATATTTACTGTATTTCTGGAACACTTTTCATTACCAGGCTGAAGAAAGTTGAGCACTACATGAAGTAACACAGTTTGCTATGAAGCCAGTCACAGATTATTGCACTGAACTACAATACAGTCTTACTCAACTTTCACAATAACTTATGTAGAAAGTTTACAACTTTCATGTTTCACAAAGCACAAAGAAAAGCAAATACATCATTAACTGAACTGAAAAGTTCATTTACTTACCCGTACTTATCAACAACATGTTCCACAGTCTTAATGTTGAAGCCATATGTTGGAGATATTGTACTGATGTCTTCTCCACAGAAACGCTTCACTACTGTTGTCTTCCCTGCATTATCCAAGCCACTGTGTATCCCAGTTAAGGAAAAGCACAGTGCATTTTATATGACACTACAGTACAGTTCTTTTAAACATGATCTGATACAATGGAGTCATGATAATTTGCAGGTTAGGTCCCAGAAGATTTCATAAATTATCAAATTGCAAATTATAGTTATATTGATTTAAATGCAAATGTATTAGATTGGTTCCAGAGGCCAAGAAATACCTATAAACTGTTCCAAAACTGCTTTAATAAATACTAATCATCATATATAATACAGTAACACTTAGACATTGTACAAAAATTAGTTCTCACTTTTAATTTTATCCTCTTCACCACTGATCGGCTCGTTAGCTGCTTGGGAGGTAGGTCACGTCTCTGTAACGCACTGTTGGCAAGTACTGGGCATGCACCGGCTCCTGAATGTACCTGAACCCGCTCCAGTGTTGGTCAAGGCTGGTCTTGAAAGAGCTCACACTCGGTGCCGTCACAACACTCTGGCAGATTGTTCCAAGAGTTTACAACTCTCACTCCGAAAAAGTTTGCTCTCATAGTTTTCTGGACTTCTGGCTTCTTCAACCTTGAGCGGTGACCCAATGTGGGGAGGACGTCCGCCAGCTCCAGGTATGGACACTAGATTGAGTAGTGCTCCCCGAGATATTCATACACTTAAATTAAGTCGCCCCTTGCCCGTCTGTAGTACAGGTATAAGCTAGGTAGATACAGGCTTTCTAATCTCTCTGAGTAACTGAGGTTCCATAGAGCAGGCACCAGTCTGGTGGCCCTCCTTTGAACATTTTCAACCAACTGACAGTCCCTAGCATACCTCGGGGACCAGCCGGGGTGACAGTACTCCAGATGGGGAACCACCTCACTCTTGAAGATACTGATGGACCATCTAGATATCTGAACGACCTTCTTATAAGACCTACTAGTTTCGTTGCATGATTCACAATCTTCTCACAATGGCCCGAGAACTTAAGTACATTGTCCTTTTCACATTGTCTCAATTAATGCAGTCTCTTTATCCTGTGATACGCCTCCTTACCGTTGGTACGCCCCAGGTGCATCCTCTTACACTTTGTGACATTAAATCTTAGCAGCCAAACCTTCGACCATTCTTTTTGCTCACAGAGATCTTTCTGCAGCTCTTCACAGTCTGAGTGGCTCTTAATTTCCCTAAATAACTTGGCATCGTCCGCAAACATTTGTATGGATGAGTGCATAGCTTCTGGCATATCATTAATGAAACAGACAAACAGCAATGTGTCCAATACACTGCCCTGTGGTACCCCGCTTGTGACGGGTACACGTGATGATTTCGAACCATTAATCACCACACACAGCTTGCGGTCATGGAGAAAGTTTTCGATCTACACTAGGACACTTCCCTGAATCCCGTACCCTTCCAGTTTAATATTCAGCCTTTCATGGGGTATGCTGTCGAAAGCCTTGGCAAAATCTTGGTATATATTGTCGATATTTCCACTTTTTCTAGAATTTGAGTCCATTACCTTGAGTAATTGTGTTAAGCAGGAGCGCCTCGGCATAAAACTATGTTGACAATCCTTTACAAGGTTGTTTCGTAGTAGATATTCCATCATGGCATACTATGCTGGTCAAGCTTACCGGTCTATAATTATTCGTGGAGTAACAATCGCCCTTCTTGAAGATAGGACTCACATAAGCCACTTTCCATTCACTGGGAACCTTTTGTTCATCCAGGCATTTACAAAATAGGATCTTCAGGGGCTCGGCAAGCTCGTTGCACAACTCTCTTAGCACTCTGGGATGCACCATGTCAGGGCCGGGACCCTTATGGACCTTTAGCTTTGACAATTTATTTCTCATGAGCTCTTCTGTGAACACAATGTGAGTCAGCACTGTGTTGAACAGTCTGTCCTCAAATGCAAAAAGATTGTTCACATCCTCTCTTGTGAACACCGAGGAAAAGAAACCGTTCAACGCCTCAGCTTTCTCCTGGTCAGAATCTGCGTAACTACAGTACCATCTTCAAGCCTCAGGTTTGATACTCCTAGTCGCATTTTTAATTTCGATTTTGTGTAGCGGTAAAAATTCTTTGGGTTTTATTTGACCTCACTTTCGGACATGGTGTGCCCCAAAGATTTTAACTACTGAGAAAATTAGGTTAGTTTAAGGCCTACCGGGGGTCTGGGGGTGGAGCCCCAGGCTAGGGGTTGGGTTGGGTTGGGTTAGGTAAGATGACTCGTTCTCTCCCCCACCCAAAAACCCTGATTTCCCTCGCTCTCCTCCATTATTGTTGGGGGGAGGGGGGGGGGCTAAAACTACCAATTTCCGCCAAAAATGAAGGTGAGATTTGTTTAAAACACACCAAAATACACTGGAAAAACATATTGGCCAACCCCTAGGGATTCATGTCCTAAAGTAAAAATGTACCTAATTATAAGTACACAAGTAAACCTGAACATTAACAATATTACAGGTGTGGTCATACAAGCCAAATATGGAGATTGACGTTGTCACTAATAACACCTACTTCAAGATAGTTAATTTGGGAGTTTCATCTACCTTCACTAATAGGTCACTCTGGTATTAGTGGGCCCATCTGAACAGTAACCGAAATATTACGTGTGATTTGGGTTGGAATGGGGAACTTAAGGAAATATACCGTAACTTTTTTTTTATATACAACACTTCAATTCAGTAATACACACTCAACAACACATCAATAAACCTCAGCTGCAGCACAAAAGGATACAGCATAAGTAGACGAACTTCATGCTCTTTTTGTTTCAATTTTTTCAATATACTATGTAGCCCCATTTCCACCTGTGAGCCTTGGTCTGGTAGTGACTCCCTGCTGATAATCTTGGCAACTGTGAGGTAATTAAGGAGACAAGACTCTGAAGGGCAGGTGGGTGTTGTTTACCTGTAGCAGCTGTCTCATGGGCCGCCTCCTCAACACCTAAAACACATTAAAATAAACCGTGGAACTGCACAAACCAGGATAAGATGAGAGACGTTACAAGAAAAAGAAACCAGCAATAGATCTTGTTTTAAAGAGGATAAGTGAAAGTATAATAGGGTTATACTGTATATACAAATATACTGCTTGCCGTTGTTTATTTCTCTCTCTCCACTCTTTAGGTAAATTTGTCTCTGTTTATCTATGTAAGATCATTGTTGAATCATTTGCTAACATGGCTATAATGTTGAACACAAATGTCCTTAACTGTCAATTTAGTTAATTTTCGCATTTCCGGAGGAGCTGCCGCGTCCTGCCTCCTGCAATAATTGTTATATGTCAGCTAGATATTTACACTAATAATCATTACCAATTTTATTTAGTGATGTTTCACATTAATTTATTATTTTATATTATCGAATGCCATTAAGATATTAACACTTTGATGTCCCTCATACAAGAAATAGGAGTACTACACGTATTTACTTTACACAATATAACATCAACGTGAAGATATTAGTGATGTATGAAATATTTTTATCTATATTCATTGTTATTATTCTATAATTGTATACTGTTACAACTGAAATTTACGAGCTATTAACTGAAGCTGTTGGACTGGTCTGCGGCCCCGACTCAATAGTGCACCCACATGGCCGGCGTCTGCTGCGTCACCACTCACCAACAGTTATCCCTGAAGAGAGGCTTTAATATCCGTACCTCCGTCAGCATTTGATCGTCAAGTAAGAATGACCATTACCAATGACTTAAGAACTGTTAATACCAATGTATTTACCCACTGATATCTCGAAAAAGAAGATAATTGAGGCATCAGATGGTTTTGGTAGCAGGTACTACTATAGGCAATATAACCAACATGACTCTTGTTGATGTGAGGCCTGTATGTAAATGGGAACAGCATAGAGGTACTGCAATGAGAGTTTAGTGGGACAGGTGGTTTATTAAATCATTATTAGGGTAGCTATAGGTCAAGTACAAGATGGTGGGGTAAGAGGGCGGCTCGGCTGCTTCAGTAACCTTCAGTTCCCTTCAGTTTACGACTCTCGCCATTAGGAAGGACTTGTGTGTGTTGTAGAAAACGTATATAACCAGGAAGGTCAAACACAGGAAATTTTGGCTATACTAAAGATCACAATCATAAAACGATTAATATTATTAGTGGAGGAGAACCATAAGACAAGTTAACTGGGTCTGGTCAAGTCTGAAACCCAAGACCAATTCTCGAACCTTTGAACCCAGTACTTAAGTCTTGTAGTATGTATTAACTATGAAAGCTTATTTTTCTTATGTTTTATTGACTATTATTACATTTTATTATCGGTGTTTCTACTTTACAGAAAAAATTAAGCTGTAATTAGGATAAATTAGTGTTTAAATATCCCCCTTTGACCAAGAGGAATTAAAATGCGAATATCTTCTAAATCCAGATTAAAAAAAAATATATTTTAACATTATTTACTGTAAGTGACAATTAACGTAAAATTAATAAGCTTGAGAAAAATTAGGTTTCAGTAATAGGAAATATGACTTAACTCAGCCAGGGGTTTGGGGTTCGGTAGAGACTTTATAGTGCTTGGGTTATGGTGGATGTGTGGTGATGCTGGTGTAATATCTACCACACTACCACACCAATACTGTTTATACATAGTGGGGTTATTTGTTTTTAGTTTACAGTTGAACATAAATGAAGACAAAATGAGTATGTCACAAGAAGAACTCACACGGCTGAGAGTTGTGGACCTGAAGGCCAAGCTGGCAACGTTTAACCTCCCGTCACACGGTATGTTAGGCCTGAGTTATTGGAGAGATACAAGTCATACAAGTTCATACAATATAGTAGGATGAACTTAATTCTTAGTAAATCATCGTACAAAGTGCTAAACAAAGTCTATAGTTGGTAATATTGCAGTAAACCGCAACCACATTTTATTATCAGATTCTTTGGTTGCTGTAATCTGCAGTTTTACTCAATAGTTTTAGGAATTTTATAGATCAGGTAAGGTTTCATTTTTTTTTAACCCCACATTTTTCCTCTACTGTATTTAAAAGCCCTGTCCATTTAGAACGACTAATATGGTTGTTAATTGGGGGGGGGGGGGTCATATTGGTTAAAATACTCAAAAATATAAATTTCCGATGGAAATGCTGTAGAAGGAATGGTAATATTGCAGTTTATAGCAACCACAGAATTCCTGAAATTCACCACACTCAATCAATAGAACTGTTTTATCTATAATCATTTTCTTATATTACACTTCTGTCACAAATTGATAATAAGGAAGTTATTGAATAAAAAAAAAATCAGAGAACCTGTTGCTCAAATGTGTGTGTTTGTTTGTTCGTTTACCTCCCGCGCATCTGCTGGGGGGCGGCGCCAATCAAATCAAGGGGGGGGGGGGCAGTCAATCACATCCAATAAAAAATCTCAAACATTTGATTCAACCAATTGGCGTTCAATATTCGACGTGGGTGGTAGGATGCTGGACATTTTTAATCAGTACAACTTGGACCCATTATGTACTGGGTGTGATTTCGATTATTGGAAGTTTATTGTATTATTTCATTCTAAAAATACGGAAACTAGAGAACAGAGGAACCCACGACGCATTCTGGTCCCTGACTCGACAATGTTTGGTGGATTTGGCATCCTGTGTACCGCCGGCAAGGCCTTGGGCTCGTAACACACGTCTTGCCCGTAGTGCCCACCGTTTCTCTGTGGATGTCGGTCGCACTAGAATAACCCGTAATAGTACATCCTTCTTTCCTCACACAGCCAAACTGTGGAATGCTCTGCCTTCTTGTGTGTTTCCACACTCATACAATGTCCCACTTTAAAAAGCTTGTTTTCCAGCATCTTTGTGGTGTAGATTAATATAACCTTTTCCTTTTATTTTTATTTCGTTTTATTCTTGTTTTTTCGCCTCCCAGGCCCCGTTGTGGGTCAATGACCTGTGCCCGGGTGGGCTATTACCTGTAAAAAGAAAGATTAAAAAAGTAAGAACCACTGTAACGGCTATTTATATTCTCATGGAGGCTGACCAAGCGACTCTGGGGTTATTACATAGCATTTGGGGGTCCTGGGGCAGGACTAGGGTCAGTGGGGGTCTGGCTAGGGGGTTAGGTAAGGTTTAGTTTGGTTATATGGTATAAGTTAGCAAGCACAGAGTACAGTAATTCCGTGTTTTTCACGAGAATAACGTTCCTGAAACCCCCGTGAATAGCCAAAACTGTGAATACTGTACGCTTTTAAGAATCATTGTACCTGTGGCCACCAAACAGCTCAGGTAGGTTATGCACTTAACCATGCCATGCTCTCCACTCACAGCCCAGTGGTCACACTGATCACTGATGCGCTGTATTGGCATTTACTAACATCATTATTTGAAACTAATCGTATTGTAGTATAATAATGGAAAAACGTAAACACAGTTATGTACAAAAAAAATTATTTACAAGTAAATACAAATTTTTATATTTTGCTGAGGTCGGCAACACCCACATTGCCAGCCTCTCCCTGCTGCCCCTGCTGCATCGCTCATAACACCTCTGAGCTTGTCAAATAAAACTGTTTTTTCCGTTAAAGTCATCACTATTCTTGATCTCTTGGTCACTTTAGGGTCTTTGCTTGTAATATTTGCCTTTGATGAGGCTGGCTTATGTCCCAGAGCCATGTGGGAGGACAAACAGAAGAGGTAATCACAACAGCGTTCACAGTACGGTAGGCACGTGTGGACTGAGGCTTCTCGGAGCAGCGGGTGTCTGAGGTGGGAAAGGGTGGCGTCTGTTTGCCGCACCGCACGGGAATATCGAAAATGGCGTGAAATTAAAATCTTTGTTTTTAAAGGATATTTTATATACAGTATACTGTTTCATGTAAATCCACAATGAAAACGTGGATAAGATAAATCTTGATAAAATCACACGGGAAAATGGAAACAACGGAGCACCTTAGCTTTCGTCTTTATTCAAGACATCTTCAGAGGCAACTGGATTACATGGACAGAGAGAGGCTTAAATATACAGGGTGACCTTAAAAACATGAGGTCAGGTCATAATGATGTCATCCACTAATCCCCACACCAACACACACGTAGAGGAGCTTAAGAGAAGGGGGGGTGACGTGACTAGTCAGGTCAGGTCAAAAATAAGGGACCCACAAAATAACTATCATACATCTAGATCAAAGGTTTTCAAAGCATTTTTAACCTTGGGCCACTGACAAATAAATTTATGTAACATATCAGTTTTGAACTGACCATCACTAAGGTTTATTGATTTTAATTCCTTAATCAAACTAGCTTCAACCAGAAGTCTTTCTGTGACACAAGATGATTTAAATACTTCTAAGCTTTTTTCCCAAGCAATGGGGTGATTATTATTCCTAACATGAACGAACAAGGCACTGCTTTCAGATGCTGTTCTGATATTATACTTATGTTGTTTGATTCTGAGCTGCAGTGTTTTTCCTGTCTGTCCTACATAATTACAATTACATTTGCTACATGGAATACAATAAACACTTCCATTTACATTCAAACTTGGGCTATTCCTTATTAACATATTGGTAATGGTTGAGTCATACATGAAAACAACATTAATATTTAGAAGCTTGAGGGACCGAACTAACGGGACAAATTCATCACGATAGGGCAGAGTCAAAATATTCTTAAGTGTAGGAACTTGCCTGGTTTGAGAGGAATGAAAGGATTTTTTAGCCCTTTTAAAACAACGATCAACAAACACAGAAGGGTACCTGAGTTTCTGTGCAATGGAACGAATGTGTTTCAATTCATCGTCAATAAATTCAGAGTCACAAATACGCAGACATCTTAAGAACATACTTAAGTATACTGTATATAATTTTTGAGTAAAAAAAAATGCGAATGGTCAAAATCGTGATAAAAAACCCGCGAGAAACACAGGATTACTGTACCAGGAATTCAGAACATGCAATCGATAGAACTATTATGGGGGTAAAAATCAAAACGAGTGATTTCTGATAAATTCGATTGTCAGATTTGAACCAATTGCATAAAAAACCATCAGAAAAACAATTTTTTTTTAATCAGATTCTTTGGTTGCTGCATTCTGCAATTTTACCGAATGAATTATTTTTATTTTTTTTCCTATATAAGACCCAATATATAAGAAGGTGTTGGCACCTACTAAATATTAACCAGTAATTATAATTAAAGGTAGCCCAGTGAAACAGTTATAAGTTCATTTCTTTTGACAGTTCATGGCATAATACTATTCTATGTGGTATTTTTTACTGCAGAAGTTTAATATTTACCTCCACAAAACCACAAATCAAGTGTAGGGATAGATTTTTTTTTTTTTTTTTTGTGTGGTTGGTTCATGCAGGGTCTGGAATCTGGACAAAATCTCCTCAGTTAAAGTGCCCCCATTTTTTATAGTCTCAAGCTTTTTCTGATGGAGCACTGTATTTCCTGCAGTGCACCTGAGAAGGATTCCTCCCCTGGAATGTCCAGCAGGCAACCATTGATGGGGTGATTCGCACCCACAACCTGTGTGAGAGTTGGAGTTTTGCTTTCTCTGACCTTGCTGGACATGACCCCCAACCGTCTGGAAGGTCATTGAAAGTATTAGAATGGTTCAGGCTCTTGTATCAACAGCCCTGCTTAAGGATTCTCATGGTGAGGCTCCAAGATAACGAGTCAGATGTGGCACAAAGGAGCATTAACAGTGTGTGAAGAACCTTTGTCTGGACTATGTAAATGAGAGGAAGACCTTGGAGAAATTCACAGCATCGGGTGGAAATAAATTGAACTTTAAATGAGCCTTAACACTTTATAATAGTAAAGTAAAGTCAGATTCTGTATATGCTGTGCAGATGATACGCACTGCTCTCATCACAGATAGTGAAGAGTCATTACAAAAACTAGTTAAAGATTAGTGGAAAAAGATGAATAATGTGGGTTATGAGTTAATGCTGTGCAGATGAAAGTTATGGTAGGGAACAGGTAACTTAAACAAGTGGATATTTTTGTTTATTTGGAAAGTAACATTAACTTAAATTTGAGAAAAAAGATGCTGAAAGGCTTTACATGGCAAGGACTGATGTATGGGTCAGAAGTGTGGACACTTTCAGCTGACACCAGAAAGAGGTTGGAGGCCTTTGAAATAAATGAAGAAGTACTAAGATTAGCAAAAACTTAGAGAGAAATACTTGAAATGTACAGAAAAAGAAAAATGAGATAATTTGGTCATATAACTAATTAGGGATGAAGGAATAATAACAGAAATATTAATGGGCAAAGTTGAGGGTAGGAGGACCAGGGGAAGGCAGAGACCGGGATGGGTGGATGAAATTAAAAACTGGGTCCCCAGAGAGATACAAAATCTTGGAGGATTGGTCAAAACAGCCCGAGAACGATAGAGTTGAGGACTGTGGTCGCCAACCCTCAGATATGATGACGGTACTCTGATTGATTGGCTCTATGATGTTTATAAAGCTGACTTTGCCTAGATAAGGCATGAGCCCTTTATATTGTAATGTAATTTTTCTGGTTTGTTTAAATATTTGTTCTTGTATAATACATAGTTCTAAATTCATAATGCTATGTGCTACTGTATAATACATATAATGCCTTTCTTGTTGCACACTTATGATATAAAAAATAATAAAGTATGAAATTAATGATTCAAAAATTCATATTGATATTTCTCCTTGGAGGCTTTTGTCCGGGGTGGCTTGTGTCCTACTCTCAATTCATGCAGTTTGTATACAGTACTCTTAAATGTGGTGACTTTCAGAGAACAACATGGAGCATAATTTAGGAACTCAAATAATATTTCCTGTAAGTTTTGGTAAGAGTGGAGGAGTCAGTTGGCAGCAGAAATAACTTATATAATGAGTTCATATTTTCCACAGTTGTTGTTTTGATGATATAGTAGGTAATAAAAATATAACATCATCTTTTCCCTTTAATTTATTTATTTTTCTATCTTCAGTCATAAATTACCAGTAGTGGGCAGAGGATGAAAGATGAGGGAAATTATGGGTTAAAACTATAGAAACTGATCATAAGGCAGTACAGTAATTTCATATGCGATGTAGACTAAGAAATAATTTTTTTTACCCTAAATAATCCACCACCAAATCTCCCATGGTGCAGATTGTTCTCATCTGCTCTTAAACTATAAATTTGTGAGTCCGGTCTTTGGAAACATAAAAATAGCAACGGAGCTTCTCATCAGGGGCTTTATTACCATAAATATTGACTTGGTTGTCTTTTGTTTTATATTTATTAGGCTTCACTTTCCTGTTTTTTTTTATTACCTGTGCCAATCCTTTTTTTTTTATTTTTTTGCACATGGTTTTTGAACCTGTTCTATGTATAAAGGATGAGATTCGTATACAAGTACTGTAGTTGTATTCAAATCCCATAATATGGGTTTGGATACATTTTCAATTTCTATTGTGTACAGTATCATTGGATTTTGAGTGAACTGTATGTGCCTATACTTATTGTTCCTCCTCAAGGAGAAGCTACGGTAGCCATCTTGTTTTTCAACTGCGTAGTTATGGCATCTAGTTCGGAGGATGATGATCGTCTGCAATCATCTGTCAACATGGATGAGTTGGGAGGATGATGACCGTCTGCAATCATCTGTCAACATGGATGAGTTGGGAGGATGTGCAAGTGTTTAAAAGCAGCAATGAACTGACATTGAACAAGAGTTTCAGTGCTACGTCCACAAAAGACATAAAATTACACAGTGGCACTTCTCGAAAAGTGCTTACATTGGTACCCGATATCAGAGTCCCGGTAAGTTATTTCTGCTTGATATGCCGAGTGTACGCAATTGAGATGTAAGGTAAGGTTTGGTTGAGTTAGTTTAGTTTCTGTTCATTTTCATTTCCATTTTTATCCTTAGTATCATGCAAATAACATCTCCAGAAATTTTGGTGCAATTCAATAAGTCATTTTACTGAAAACCATTATCAAAGTTACTTTATTTTAAATCTTGTATTGCAGGTCTAAAGAGTGAGCTGGTGGATCGTCTGTACCAACACCTACTGTCTGTTGAGGGAGGTGGTGTGTGCAAGATGAATGAAGACGTTGATGGTAAGAAGATATACTCTATATTATTTTGTGTTTATGGGATTTTCCAGTATGTAGCCAACTCTGATCTAGCTACAGACTGCACTGCTTTTACTTCTCTTCCACTCTTGTGTGAAGTTGATCTAGGGGGTACAGAAACCCAATGGAGGGGGGGGGTAAGTAAGATAGTGGTGCATAATGTGTAAGAGAGGAAAATTTTACTTGAAGCTGTATCCAATTTCTGATCTTGTTTGTACTATCCAAATACAGTAAATACCCTTTTCTGGTAACTTTATTTTTTCTTGTAACAAATCATTTTCAAGTTAATTCATGTAAGTGTGTATGTATGTTTAGGGTGTTTAACAGTTAAAGTATGGAAAAAATGAGCATATTACATTATCCATATTCCTCTCAAGAGTCGGGTGAGGATATATAGGTGTATTAGAAAGGGTAAATAAGTACGGAGTTGGTGGTGAACCATAACCCAGTGGAGATGGAAGAACTGGTTAGGGTGTTTATTATGGGGGAGTAACTTGCTCAGGAGGTATCTTGCCACAATCATATACTGGTAGTTTAACTTTGGCTGTGAAGTATGATTTATCTGTAAGTCACCTGTTGAGACTACACTGAGTTAGGAGTCATGTGAATTTTGTATTTAGGAGTAAAAATAGTTTATATAGGATATACATTAAGGTTTAGAATGAAGTATGTACTGTACTATGCAATACAGGGGGTCTTCATTATATGTCAGGATGTGATCCAGAGAAAAACAACTTGTAAAGAAGTGTTTTATTGTGAAGAATCGAGGCGCTCACATTGATAGTGATGAATCAACCAATGATGCCCAAGTCAAGTTCTTGTTGCAACAGGAAGGCTGCTTCTTTCTCTACCCAATACAGGGTTTATTCATCATCCTTTGTCCCATATAATGAATGTAATTAGGGGTACAGTGTGTACATTCCAACATGTACAGGAATGCCCCTTGCAATTTCAGCAAATCAGCTTACAATGGGATCATTATTTTTATATACTGAATGTTGACAAATTTTAGCATACCAATAAGTTAGATATACGTACAATACAGTATTTTCTCAATTTAATGAACTAATTCGAGCCACTCCTGTTCGTTAAATCAAAATTTCCACTAAATTGACCTTTCCGTTATGTTCACTCGATTTACCGAACTTTTTCACTAAATAAAGCGTGATTCCATTAAATTTCACGCCAATCACGTCGCTTGGCACATGGGGTTTGTTTACTTCCTCTCAGTCTGTGTCCTGCCACCACCGCATGTGTTGTTCACCGCTACCTCTTGAGAGTTATCAATTGTTGTTTTTAGGAATATTATTTCATTCACTCCAGTAATGATGGTGTGTCTTATTATGTCATCATAGGTAAATGTAAGGTTTATATAATTTGTTTATCACTGGGCCCATCACCATTTTCAAATTAGACTACAAGATATGTATTTCTTCCTTGTGTATTTCGATCGTATGCCTGGCAACGGGTACAAGTTGAGCGTCATCGGCTCATGTAACTCTCCTCACTCTGCCATATTTCACTGTTATCATTAGTATTTACTGATATAATAATGCTTAATATTGATTAATCATGTCATTGTAGCTTGGTTAGCTCATCATTGTAACCACCAGGCTACTGGGCCAAGCTGTGAGGTGTTATGGTTTTTCAACTCATATTTTTGGGTAGATATACGTAACTTTCTTCATTTTATTTTTACTCAGTTACATGCACACACCATCCTACATACATATTGTGTAAAAAGTAAAAGAAATAATTATCCTAAGAGCAAACACAAAGGGAATACTGTACACCCTGTACAGTACATTTCTTTACACATGAGTTAACTGGCACAGTGATGGAGGCGAGGGTGCAGAATATAGGGGGGGGAGAGCGTTGCTGGGGAATCAGTGTCCTAGCTGGTCTTCGTTGCTATGGTGAAACAGGGAGTGTATGCAAATAGCGACTGTGTTAAAGTTTCATTTGGCAATACAGTATTCTTCACATTTCCTGGTACTGTATATATACTATTTTAAGAAAACTATGAATTGAATTTTGAATTGAATTGAAACAGTTTATTTACCCAGAAAAACACAGATACAGAGTGGATAATAATAACAATATTAGCATGGCTGAGCCATGCTGAAATGGGGGGTGCATCTTATATGGTGTTTTTATTATCATTAACCTTTTTATACATTTAGTAAATGTCGAAGGCTGATGTAGCATTCAAATTTTTGCCTTATTATTGAAAAATTAAATAATAACCATGGCCCCTAGGAAAGTGTTTGGTATCCATAAGGGTGGTGAGAAGGTTAAGCCTAAGACCTTATCAGTGAATAAAAGTAAGTGTACAGTACTTTGTGTACATTACTTTTTTTTTTATTAATTTTGATTAAAAAACATTTATTTATTTCATAAAAATTGGATACATTGGTGTTGTACTCGTTTTTTGTTTAAAATGGCGGTCCTTTTGGAAAATTTGTTCTCAGGTGGACACCCTCTTATCCTGTACACCCCTTCCCCCCAAATTAGTCCACCTTAGTGAGGTTTTACTGTATCATGTCTGAGGTATCTGTAGGTGTGAGCGTATTAATGGAATTACTGTAATCTTGATTTTGTGAACTAGTTCACTGAATCGAACAAAAAATAAAGGAAAAAATGGTTTCCACTAAATCGATATCTAGTTCGTTATATTAGAGTTCGTTAAATCGAGAGTATACTGTACTGTACAACTGTTGGAAAAATAAACTGAAATTTGTTTGTTAGATAAACCTGTCAGCCTTGGTGGAGCTGAAGTGAAACCACCAGGAGAACAGAAAGATGGAGGGGTGGCTGGGGGAGGAGTGGCAGACCAGCCCCCACTCTCTCAGCAGGATGAGCAGATGCAGCAGGAAGACATGGTCATGGAGGAGGATGAAGAACCAACTGAGGACCAGGGCCAGAATGAACTCCTCAGGAAGGCAAGAGAACAGGAAGAGGTGAATAGCAAGATTTTTATTTGTATAGTAATGAAGTGCAATTACAGTTATATTTATGTATTTTTGTTATAATATAATAATGATTATTTTAGGAAGGGAGAGTTTCTACTGTACTGTTGTTTATATGGAAGATTCATGATGTTCTGAAGTTGAAAATCACAAATATTGAACTAAGAAATCAACTGTATCAAAGCAAAGGGTAACTTTTTGATGGTTTCTAAATCTTCTGATTTTTTGTAAGACCAAGAACCCTTTAACATTGGCCCATCACTAGGGTCCATTTTCTGTGTCATTGTTGCCAGAGAAAACATGAAGTTGATTAACGTAAATTGGAAATAGTATAATTATATATGAAATTACTATTTTATAGATTTTGTTTGGTTTTTTGCCAAACTCCAGTTTTACCAGAATCAAGGAAAGTTGGTTGATCCATAATTTGTTTACTCCAGCCAAATGCCATGAAGCATGTTTTTAGGCCAGAAATGTGGCTGAGAATACTTTGAAACTGATATACTGTATAGTTTGTACATTTATTTTTGTCTACATTTTAGTTAAGAATTAGGTTTGGTCCTGGGAGTGACTTTCTTGTGATAGAGAAAAGCACATTTTATGGAGGAGTAAAGTACAATACAGTGCTTAAATTATTGGGAGTATCAAAAAGTGGGTTGTTTTTGTCGCTTATTGTTTAATAAAATTGTATTCTCAGATGCTAAGCCATCAACGGCAGATGGACGAAGAGCGTGTGATGCAGCACAAGGTACGGGAACAACAACGTCTTCTTGAACAGCAAAAACAACAGGAAGATTTATTTCGCCTGCAGCAAGCTGCCTTTATGGAGAGACAAAGAGAAGAGCGTGAGAAAGAGGTGCAGCTCCTAAGGCTACAGCAAGAGGCTTTGAAGCAAAAGGAAGAAGAAAATATAAAAGTAAGGCAATGGCTAACAACTGCTTTCTTAAATTAACATAATCACCTTAGTTATCAGAAGTTAACTTAAAGATAAGGTGACAACCAGATTCCAAAAATATTTACTTTTTTCAGGGAGAATAACTACACTGCTCTCTTCATAAGATTGTCTCCTATTTTAAAATATTTGAAATGGTAATGGGAGGAAAATTGAATGTGGGAATGATGCATACCTTTAAGTATCTACTGTATAGGTCTTGCTGGGGTTGAGTGAGTTAAATTATGTTTGAGACATCAATCATGAAATTTGAGAAAATTTTACATATTAAGGCCATGTGTAATGAGGGACAATTGTGTTTAGTGATCATTTATTGTTTTAATAATTATTTTATCTGAGTAATATGTTAAAGATAAAAAGAAGACAATTTTGTTTATTACAGCTTCCGCCACCACCAGGGGTACCTCCTGGTGTTTCACCACCTGCACCACGTGTGCCTATTCCTTCAACAGTTGGATCTGCACCAGCTAGTGCGGGCACAGTTCCAGTCCTGGGCCCACCAGGGGTCAAAGCATCAGTGGTTGTACCTCCTTCACCATCTTTTGCACCCCGACCCCCTGGACCAATACCCGTAGGTGGACCGACAGGGTTCTCTGGTCCTGGTACTGGTCCTGTACCCAGTGCTGGGTTGTTGGGCCCAGCACCAGGATCATCACCAAAGTCTACTGCTCCTCCACAACAGCCTCCCCTCAGGCCTCCTTTGATGCAGTCATCCAGTCCTCGTACACCTGCACCCATGACTCCACAACGTCCACCACCAGTGCCCATGCCAAACTCTTCTATTAGACCCCCAGTAAGTATGGCTTTATGCTCTGCTCTGCCATCATTGATGGGGTATTAAATATTTGCTATGTCCGTTGACCATCTGGTTAAAGGATTTCACTAAATTGGGAGGCATGTGTTTCACTTAGGTTTCCCAATTATTTGTGTCTACAAATCCCAGCCATAGATTGTTGGTGAGGCATGAAGTTTATCTTGGGGTTTTGTCCATAAAAATTTGTGTTTATTAAGTAACTGTCCTACAGCATTTTGCCAGGGGCAAAATCTCTAAAATTTAATTTGTTTGTATGCGTTTTGTAACCAGTGCTCAACTCCTCTTCCTGGGGTCAGTTGTTCGATCCCCGTGCACTCCCAGCACACCCAGCTGTAAATGGGTTCTTAAATTTATAACTTGGAGAAGTGAATGCGTTTGAGTGCAGTACCGGCCATGCTGCCTCCTTGTGTACCGAAGGCTTAGTATACTGTGCTGTATCCATACTCCCTAATGGGCAGCCTTGCCTATGGGACTCATACTCTCACGATAGTGAAATGTATTATATTCATTAATGTGAAACCTATTGTCTGCTCTTATTTAGTGGTATGTTTATTAACACAACTAATACATTTATTTTTAGATTGTGAGTGTAGAAAGTAAATTACTGGACAAAGCTCGAATATACCATCATAGCAGTCACTTTTCACTTGAAGATTTGTCTGTGAGGTACATACAAATATGTTGTCATCAGTTTCTCCACTTCATATACAATTTATCTTCACTTGCATAGCCTTTTGTTATTCTTATTTTGTGATCCATTGGTATTTTCATACTTGTTAACCATGTCTTGTGACCATTTCTTATTATATTCAGAGTTTTTGTTGGGAGAATGAAGCATATGTCAAAGTATGTTGGGAAGAGGGGAATTGGTTCCCAGTGAAAATGGGTACTGGGGTTGGGATGTAATGGGAGGTGAATTAGTTGTCATTTGTAGTTAATACTACCCAAGTAGACAATTGAGAGAAGTTAAAAAAATGTAAATACATAAATTTGGAATTGAAGAGTTTCCTGTGTTGGGATAAAAGTAATTTTGAAGAAGAATAAAAAGTAAAGTCTAGTATTAGAGAGGGAGGGAGGAAGAAATAAATGTCAGCTTGACTGGTGAAGTGCAGTATTTGTTAACTGGGAGTGGTTGTGTTGATTGGAATTATTATTTAGAGGTAGAGTGAAAAGGAAGAAATACAGTAAACCCCTTGCACTTCTGGACAATTGGGGGGGGGGGGAGAGGGTGTCTGGGTGTGGCAAATGTCTGGATGAACCGGGGGATGAATGCGCGTTACTTAATCTTTTGGAGAAAATTTGGATATGTTATAAAAATTACTAAAACTCAGTAGTTATGCTGTAAAAGTTGTGGCTTAGAAATAAAGATAATATAATATAAATCTATAAAATATAATAAACTATAAACTAAGACATAAGAAGAGCATGAGTGTTTGTGTGGAGTGGCACACACACACACACACACACACACACACACACACACACACACCGCCACATTTCACAACTATTTCTGGAGCATTCATGCTATAAAAGTTGTAGAAAATCATTAAAATACTCTGTGACTTAGAAATAAATATAATATAAAACTATAAAATAAGAAAAAGTAAAGAACGTGGGTGTGTGGAAAGTGAGCCGCCTGATAACTAAGGAATCCTCTGTCCCTCTGCCTCCAACCCTCCCTCCCTCAATGTGACATCACACACACACACACACACACACACACACACACACACACACACATACACATACATACATTATTTATGTAGAACAAGCATGAGCAACCTTTCCTCAGTCATGGGCTGCATTGCGATTTAGGTATTTTTCTGGGGGCCAACCCACCAAAATTTATATCCTACCTAACCCAAAAGTAATGTTAATATTGTATTAGCACGTACAGTAAAACAGTTTATTGTCATGTCCACCTTACAATATTTTCAGTTTGCAATCGGTCTTTTTCCCATTTATGAAACAAATTCATCATAATAAATTTTTTAAGTAAAATGTCAATGTTTCTTGGCATTTAACAGAAGATGGGTGAAGCTGTCTGTGCATACATTGATTTTTCCTACAGTTACAAAATTTTTTTTACTTATGAGACACACCTACCAGAATAATGTCAATATTAATCTTGATGCATGAGGAACTACAATGACAACCTATAGGCATAGCTATTTTACAATAAAACCTCAATAAACCAGACTTTAATATGTCGGAATTCGCTTTTTTGGAACATAAGCCAGGTGTACCATAATGTTCTAATATCATACCGTTTATAGCGGTACTAACAAGTTGCTACACTGGTATGCTGTGTAAACAATTAATATTTTATTGGAGGTGCTGATTTTGGCTTGGTGTTTACCACTGTTCTTATGAAGATAACTTACTGAAGATTTTTAGCGGTTGCTTGCTGTCCTATGTAGATCCTGTTGCCCACTTCCCTTTTTGTACGAACATTTCAGTTTTTGCCCAGCCTATGTTCGGGCCTTTGGGGGGTCGACTTATACGGCGAGTATATGCCTAAACCTGAAGGGGGGAAAACCAAGGATATGGGGGGGGGGTGATGGTATGAGTAAGTAGCAGAGTATGTGTTTGATGGGAGAACATGGAGTCATGTGGTGTACAGCAGTTACTGTCAATGAAGGGAGACAGGTGGCAGGACAACTGTTTCAGCTTTTGGTTCCTGCCATATAGCAGCACAGCAGGAAATTGTATTGTAATCTTTTCCATTATATCCAAATTGTTGCTATATACATTGAAAGGACAGGTGCATATTTTTTTACATACAAAGAACTCTCAGATACATTGAAAACTTATTCATTTTAACAGTGAATTGTACTCCAGAGTTCCATGTTAACTAAGAATCTTCACAACTATTCTCTTTGATTAAAAATGAGATATTAAATTTGTCCTCATCACAACTTTTAACATACCGGTATGTCAACCTACAGGTTATGTGTAGAATGTTGCTGTTATTTTTGGATTGAGTGTTAAAATTTTCATTAAGGATTGGTCAAAAACTTTCTCCTTGTAAGGTTGGCTCCCTCTACTTTTTCTCTGCCATGGTGTTGCATTTCTTCTCTAATCACCTACTCTGGTTGATGTTCCCGAGAACTTTCATTCTGTAAACTACAACTTTATCACCAGCCCAGAGCAAGTACAGGAGTCATTTTTTTTTCCAGTGAAAGGAATAAGTTGGTATGTGCAGCAGATATAGATTCATTATCAAAAGTTTTCACCATTATATCATGCAGTGCAGTATTATGTAATAAGCCTTACGTATTATATTTCATTTTCCCAGATTGATTATATTTCCAAAAATACACTTGCTATCAATTTCTTCAACATTTCACCAAAACAATTTATTCTTTCCTTGATTTCATTCTCAACAGTTGATAACACTTTATCATCCACTTGTAGCAACTGCAGAAGCCTTCTCTGTATGCCACATTGATTTAGTTATCCATAAATTGAGATTTCATGTGATTTTTCTGAGACTTTTTACATTTGTTAGTACATGGTAATGGAGACTGATACTGGTAATCCTATGTGACATATTAAATATTATTGTGGTGGTGATGTATTTCAGGGTGCAGGACTTTTGGGTGCAGCTCCCACACCAATGGCTCCTCCAGGAGAGAGCCCAGACAAAGGAGAAAAACCTCCACCTCTGATGTCACTGCAGGTGTCAGCCCCCAAGGAAGAAGCACCTAGAGAAGTTAAACTTCCTCAGGCTCTTGAACAAGCTCTTGCCTTCAAGACAGAGAGAGCCAAACAGGTGTGATTTTCAATATATATTTACCTAATTCAATACAACTGGTTTATAGCACTAAAGTTTTCTTATTTCATCTTCTCAAAT
Organism: Homarus americanus; assembly: GCF_018991925.1. NCBI lineage: Eukaryota > Metazoa > Arthropoda > Malacostraca > Decapoda > Nephropidae > Homarus > Homarus americanus. The sequence continues at coordinate 25,040,142 of NW_024722227.1, read as the reverse complement.
TTACTTAATGGCTTTGAAATGATAGATCAGTTGTCCTTTGTTCATAGAAGATCCTTAACTTGTTCTTTGGTAAAGAAAGAAGTCTCCCAGAAACAGTCATGCTACCACATCCTAAGTGTAATATGTGCATTTACAATATTTATGAACTTTCTTTTTTATGAACTTACTGTTTTCATGTATTTATTTCCTTGAAAAATTTTGAGTCTTTTCTCACATTATATTTCTTACTGGATGTTTGTGTTACTTCCTTTGCTTGATTGCTAGACCTGCAAAAAATTCCAACAAATATGTGAAGCCTTTTTGTTGAGAATTTGGCATTCAAAGTCCTGGAGATGGTTGGTAATGTAATATATTTGAGGAGTACTGTACTACATGTATTACCCTAAGGTAGAGAATATTTAATGATATGTCTTATTTGTCAACAGGTTGGTGTGAACCCAGAAGATATGGAGAAAGTAGAGAGAGAGGGTCTAGCCAGAATGGATGAACAAGAGAGTCAACCTCCTCCACCTCGAGCCCCAGTTTCTATTGCAAAATCCCAAGCACCATTTATGCCTCCAGCCTATGAGGAAGACGATGAGGAAATTTCAGAGGAGCCTAATCAGAAAAACAAACAGGAGAAGAAGAAAAAGAAAAAGAAGAAGAGGAAAAGTCGCCACCGTTTCCAGGACGAAATAGACCGACAGAGAAATGAACTGTTGAAACGAGAAAAAAGTGATGCAGATGACCCTAACATAGAAATTGAGTATATCCAAGATTCAATTGAATTAGATATTGGAGATCCAAACTACCGCCACTTTTCAAAGATTTTTGAGGCATTCCGAATTGCTGAACCTGAACCAAAGATTGAGGAGGAGAAGATAATTCCAAAGACAGAGATGCCATTGGTTGACATTAATAAAAAGATTGGACCTAAAGTACCAGGCATACCACTAGACGATGATGATGATGACGACGACGACGATGATCTGAAGAAGGATGACGATGATAAACCAAAACTTTCTAAGCGGAAAATGAAACTCTTGAAGCGCATGAGCATAGCCGAGTTGAAGCAGACTGTTAGTCGTCCAGATGTTGTTGAAATGCATGATGTAACAGCTAAAGATCCAAAATTGTTAGTACATCTTAAAGCCACAAGAAACACTGTACCTGTGCCTCGCCATTGGTGCTTCAAGCGAAAGTATTTACAAGGCAAGCGTGGTATTGAAAAGCCACCCTTTGAACTACCCGACTTCATCAAGCGCACAGGCATTATGGAAATGCGGGCAGCACTACAGGAAAAGGAGGACCAAAAAACTCTGAAGGCAAAGATGAGGGACAAAGTAAGACCTAAAATGGGTAAGATTGATATTGATTATCAGAAGCTTCATGATGCCTTCTTTAAGTGGCAGACTAAGCCTAAGATGACGATACATGGGGACTTGTATTATGAGGGCAAGGAGTTTGAGACAAAAATGAAAGACAAAAAGCCTGGGGAAATGAGTGATGATTTAAGGATTGCCCTTGGTATGCCAGTTGGTGCCAATGCTCATAAGGTTCCTCCCCCTTGGCTGATTGCTATGCAACGTTATGGTCCTCCTCCATCCTACCCAAATTTGAAAATCCCAGGACTTAATGCTCCTATACCAGAAGGCTGCAGTTTTGGTTACCATGCAGGTGGCTGGGGTAAGCCTCCTGTTGACAATATGGGTAAGCCTATTTATGGTGATGTGTTTGGCACTCAGGGCAAAGACTTTGATACACCTTTAACAGAAGAGGAAGTAGAAAGGACATTGTGGGGTGAATTAGAGAGTGAAAGTGAAGAGGAATCAGAAGAGGAGAGTGAGGAAGAATCAGATGAAGATGTTAGTGGTCTTGTAACTCCAGGTGAAACTGGTCTTGTTACTCCCTCAGGCATCAGCTCCCTTCCTGCTGGTCTTGAGACTCCTGATATGATTGAATTGAGAAAGAAACGCATGGAGACAGAAATGGAAGGAGGTGACACTCCCGCTTTATATACAATTCTTCCTGAGAAACGAACAGAGACGATGGGCCGAGCAATGATGGGCTCCACGCACACTTATGACATCGGTGCAGCTACAGTCAGTGGAACCACCAGCAGATCAGCCACACAGGGAGTAGAAGTGGCCCTCGATCCCTCAGAACTTGACCTCGTAGACACAGATGCTATGGCAGCACGTTATGAAGCCACATTGAGAGAACAGCAAAAAGGAGAGGAAGAAGACTTCTCTGATATGGTTGCTGAACACGCAGCAAAACAACGCAACAAAAGACGGAAACAACAACAAGAGCAGAATAAACCAGCCAAAAAATATAAGGATTTCAAGTTCTGAGGTAATTTATATAAAATTACTTGGTTGATTTATTAAATACTTTTAGGGGGACGAGTTCATTTGTAGTGGGAAATTTACTGAAGATGTTAATAAATATGAATCAAGTTAAATGTCAAAACAAATCTCAGTACACAATATTTTCATTATGTATCACAAAATTCTCAATGACTTAGGTGAGTAATGTTAGGTTTAAGTGATTAAATTTTAAACACAGTCTTGAGTGTTATTAACCTGTAAAACTATAAATCAAGTTTGTTGCTGGTAACTAGTATGACTGATGGGTGACAGGATTTTTATTGTTCATTTTGTACTTCCATTATGATGATGCATCATTTACTATTAGAATGAAAAACTGAAAGAAAGGTCTTTGTTCTGTCCAACAGTAATAATTGGCATGCAAGACCAAAACCATTTATTTATAATATTTTTTTTTTACTTTAGTGTGTGTACAATGAAAGATAAAAGTCGTGTTGTGAAAACATATGCCGAAGGGCTAAACCTTTGGTGTGCTCTGCCTTGTGGTAGGGGGCTCTCAAAGTTTCACGGGTTATATTTAATTTTCGGACAAAACTGCGACACGACTTTTGTCTTTCATTGTACAACAATGACAACTGAATGACTCAAACACATCTTCCCTTAATAAATTTTAAAAGTACTTCTAGCAAATTTTTCATGAGAAATGAACATATTCTACTACAGTAAAGTAAAAACTCAAGTTTGCCCACAGCAAAAAAAAAAAAATACATTAAATATAAACAAAACTACTGCCGAGTTTAATATTTTTTTATTAAAAGGTGTTTATAACTTGTTAAAATAAAAATATGAAATACTCTTGAGCTTATAACAATGTAATAACAATATAAGTTAATGTAAAGTACAGTAATAACCTTTTTCTTAAATAAAACCTAAAAAAATAATATCCATTGATATAGGTAATCGTATGAGTACTTATTAATACATACTGGTATAATAATATAAACAATCTGCAGCATTACCACATATTACAACCTCGGTGATGAAAGACATTGTCGGTAACATTAATTACTATATAAATGTCAAGATAATGGTACAGTATGACTAGCTGCTTCCCTACTTGAATACAAAATATCTTAACAGTTGCATATAAAATTCTCACTTGGAGTAATAAGAACCATGGCTATTATTTTTTTTCTATTACTTAAAAAAATAACAAGAGGGTTAAACATTACCAATAAAACCCTGTAACAATTTTTAGGGAGAGTCAGTGATTAACATATTTTACTACCTATTATATGATGCTGTACTGTATTACCAAAACTAAACAACATACAATGAACAGAAAATACTTAATTCTTATGTGTGAAGAGATAGGTAGGCTGATGCTCTAACACTAATGAAAGATTGTTATAATGAGTCACTTCCTTACACCTGAGCACATCACTCAAAGGCCAGACACCAATACATTATTTTACATCACAGACTCTAGAATTAGTTTGATGTCTATTTTTCTTGCCTTTCAGTACCAACACACAGCACTGTATAAGGTGATTTTAAATGTTAATCTGTACTGTAGTTTGGCTTAATGTAGTCCTAAGAGATCTCAACTGGACAAATTCCCCCCACACACACACATACACAAAAAAAAAAGTTCACCTACTCCCTTGTGTAATACTCAGTTCATTGTTTAACCTAAGTGTTATGAATGTAGTGTTGTCCCTGTGATATGATGCCTACTAAACATCAATCTGTTCGATATTTAACACAAATTTGTAGATTAATGTTTATATTCTCTGGTTATCAAGGTCTGATATAAATAGAGTCAAGCTTTATCTGCGCGTTACTCTTCCACATTAGCTCTGGACCTCCTACATTATACCAACTGTGGTTTTCCCTGACTCCTTCCTGTCAAAAAATGCATAAGTATTGCACTGCGGTATATATCGCTTCTGAACAGAGTGCCTGAAGAAATCTTCATTTGTAAAGCATCTTAAGCTTTTGAGTTTTGTCTGGTAATAATCTTAATACTGGGTACTGTACTGTATTCATTTACAAAAGGGGTTTTCCTTAACAACCTGAGTCTTGGCAATTTGAAGTTTCCTCCTCCACTTTATACTCTTAACCACCAGTTGTCTTATGAGCTGGTCATATTGATAACATTGAAATTAAAAGTGGAGCAACACATAAAAATTCCTGACTAGACATTCTACTTACTGGAAGACTCCAGAAGTACTGTACTGGAGTGTGTGTTTGTGTTACACAGTAGAGGGAGCTGTGCTGTATCAATGTGTAGTCCTGTCCTGGATCATATCCCTTAACTTTTGTAGGTTGGGCTTGGTGTCCTGAGGAAATAGATGAACAATATATTTTAAGGCATAATTTACAAGGGTGTATTGATGAAAAAAATTAACTAGTATAAACTTAAAAAGGCAAAGAGGAACTGAAATTTATACCATAAGACTGTCCTATACAGTAGTATAATTCTGAACACGTGTTATATAAATCAATCACAATGATATGGAACAGTAATGAAAAAATTAGCAATTATGATACAGTGAGTTCTGCTATAACGCGTGTTTTGATAACGCGAATTTGCTCTAACACGATTTATGAATAGAGGAACGATATTTGTATAACGTGAACTCTTGTTTGCTGTAATGCGATTTTTGCTTACTATTTCTCCAATTTTGTGGTATTAACTGTGAATATGGTAAAGAAGAATATCTCCAAGAAGCATTCTGGTGATCGAATTCCCGGTGATGATCGTAAAAGAAAGGATATAACACTTGAAGAGAAGCTCGATGTTATCAACCTCAAAATCACCCTTCTCCCCCATCAAGTTATATTCATATTTTTTCAAGGTAAAGTGTAACATTTACTGTATGATTTCATTATTAGATATGACTGTAACATTTATTTAGACTATGCTCTCCTTTGTGTTAGGCTAACTACGAATTTTTTTTTTATTTCGAGTAATCTGCACCTAACCCTATTTTCTCCATAAGCCCTGTTATTTCTATTACGCGATTTTCTATAACACGATATTTTACAAGAACACAACTATCGCGTTATAGCAGAACTGACTGTACTGAAAATACAATAAACCACTCAGGCATGACAACCCCTTTTGTCATGAAAGGATGAAGACTATCCTGTAATGAGAAGACTCCAACCTTACTGCCTAACACGTTTGTACATTGTTTAGAAAATATTATTCCAATGGTACTGACAGAGTACTAAAACAGATTGTTTTGTGTCTGAAAATGAACCATTAATAAATAATGTTAGAAGTAACATTTTCAAACACCTAGTCACTACAAAATTACTGATTGCTATTTTCAAATATTCCACCTGAGGTTGTTCTTAAAAGAACATTTCAACAAAGTTTCCTGACATTTTACTTTAAAACAAGTTTTACTGCAAATGCAATTGTTAGAAAAACTCAAAATTATCTGGATGATGTTGAACCACTTCTCATTATAGCCATCATTCCCAAAACTTTTATATCCCACTTATTCCAATTTTCCTCAACCTATCAGTTTTGCTGATGTCAACATACACTCTCTGGAAATCCTATGATAATTTCATCACTAACCTTCTTATTTATCCTTGTTAGATGAGTAAGATTGACTATAGGGACTATGGATGGGCGGCCATGAGCACACTGGAAGGGCAGTTGGCATGAACACAGTGAAGAGATGAGTTCTTGACACTGACTCAATGTTAACTCATCCCCAAATTTGACAGCTCCTGAAACAACACGCACAATGAAACACATTAACTTCTGGTAACAAACGTAAATCTATCTAGAACACCATCAAAACTTCCTGGGCTACTGTACACAATCATTGAAGAAATCAAATCTAATGAACAATAAAACCAAGAAGATGAACTATGTCTACTAATGGGTATAATTCAATGTACTCTAAGGAATTAAAACATACAAGAAACACAACACCAACTTTTGAAATTTGAAATGAGAGTCATTCAGAGATGGGGAGAGGTTAATAAATTTTATATTATCAGCTATAAGAAGACCTCCATTTAAACTGGCCGACAAGTATTTCTCTCACATTTTCACTGCTCTTAAGTCCTATAATACTGCACAAGGAGGCACTCAACTGGTCTAGACCAGTGATTCTCAAACGGGAGGCACTTGGCTCCCAGGGGAGGAATTTCAAATCCAAGGGGAGGAATTTCAGTCAGGGGAGGAACTTGATGAAACAACAGTTCATGACAGTGAAGCCCTTCTTTTTGCCTATGCAAGGTTCCAGCACAACTCAAAATTCATGGAAGAGATGCTATTTTGCGAGTCTTTGAAAACCACCACCACTGTTCAAGATATCTATAACGTGGTAAGGAAGTACCTGACAGACAACGATATTCCAATAAGTAACATTGTGTCCACTGCTGCGGATGGTGCACCAACAATGATGGGACGACATAAGGGAGTACTGAAACTTCTGAGAGATGATAATCCTGATATGATGACTGTTCACTGTATTATTCACAGAGAGTTTGGCGGCTGCTAGGCTTAGTCCTATGTTGGATGAATCAATGAAGACGGTAATAAAAGTGGTAAATCTGATAAAAGCACATCGAAAGACTGAAAGACTGTTCAAAGAATTCTGTAAGGACATGAATGAAAACTGTGTGAGACTGCTCCTCCATACCCATGCACGATGGCTATCAAAAGGCAACTGTCTGGAAAGGTTTGTATGATACTTTGGTAAAGATCGTGAGGGCTTCCAGTTCATGAAATCCAATGAAGCCAGGGCCTTGATTTCATATCTTGCTGATATTTTTGGTAAATTAAATGCATTAAATAAGGAACTGCAAGGTGAACAGAAGACTCATGGATTGCAAAACCAAAATGTTTGGTTTTATCAGTAAACTGGGTTTTTTGAAGGCCCAGGTCTTGAGAAATAACCTCTCTCACTTCCCACATCTCAGTAAATGTGATCCATCACAAAATGTCTAACAAATAATCTCAGAACACCTCTCCAACCTCCATGATGACCTGAGCGACAGATTCATTGATCTGAAGCAGATGAACTTCCCTTCTTGGATTGCTCAGCCATTTCTCTTTAACTGGGAAAATAATGACTGCCTGGCTAGAATGGAGTCTGATCAGATCGACGAGCTAATGGACATGTAAAATGATGACAGTATGAAACCGATCCATGCATCAAAACAACACTTCAAGTGGCTGGATCCCCAAGTTGTTGCCAAATATAAAAAATTAGCTACAGAGGCTCAGCAAGTGCTTTTGCCCTTCCCAACAACATACTTGGTTGAATGTGCCTTTAGTGCTGTTACGGATATGTTGACTAAAAAACGAGGACGTCTCAACATTTGTGAGCGTGGTGACCTTCGAGCAAAACTTACTGGATTTGTTCCTCGGTTTTCTAGTTTAGTTTCTCTGCACGCAGGCCAAAGTGGGAATTAAATCAAATGGAAGTTTTATGATCCATTGAAATAAGGATTTATTTTTTCATTTGATGGCAATTAATAAAGCAATTTAGTTTCATAAATTGCTTCAATAATTACCACTGTAAAAGCATAACGGTGAAAATATTACTAGATGACAATTCAAAATGGGGGAGTAATTGAGGAAATCTGGGATCGCAAGGGAAGGAATGTGACCTGGGACTCTGAGAACCACTGCTCTAGACTAATTTGTACATGCACTTTGAAAGCTGAATCTGTATATTAAAATTCCTCCACACAAAATATAATCTTAAAAGAAAACCAGATACAATATTAGGAAGCATACACAGTTAAATGGAAGCCTTGTTGGAAGACGCCAACAAAAACTCAGTGTTTACAGTTAGAAAAGTAACTTGTGTATTCTTTTGTATTTACTCGCATGCTACCAAGTTATAGAGGGGCTTAAGCAACTAAGGTTAATCACCCCCAAGAGCCTACCAAGTTTAAACCTAAATATGCTACAGTATTAATCAAGACATGTAAGACATTCAAACTACAGTATTGCCTTTATTAAAAAAATTAAAAAATAGATTCCAAGAGTTTCTAATTTTTACTACTGTGACAAAGGCTCTTATGACTTACCTCTACACGCCTGGCTATTTAGCACATATGTAATAGGTTTTGGCATGGCCCCTACTACGCCTGTTGTCTGGTGAAGTGTATGGCACATGTCGCGAACAATGCTTTCCACGATGGCATTAGCTGTCTGACAACGTTTGTGACGCACTTCACTTGCTTCTTTAGCCACTAAGCAGCTTGGGATTGACTGGAAACTAACTTTTGAGGTACTTATCTTGGGTAAATGAAACAAACAAATTCTTGAAGTTAGTGTTTAGTGAATTGAGAATGAATGAATAAATATGTCATTATTGCACCATATAACATCACTATCTTGTTCACTAAAATGACACAAAATTTTGATAAGAACCTGAAAGAAGTGGCATGTCTAATGTTCACACCATGCCATGGACAATACGTGGTATGTTAAAAAATCCATATCCAAATTTTAGCTTCCAAGTTGGATAAGCAAGTAAGAAAATAAACATGCAGTGAAACCATTGGGTAATCCACATTTGCACTCATTTTGTGTAGCACCTGGAGACAGGAAGGGGTGGGGTGGTGTATAAATAAGCAGTTCCCACGGAACTTTCAAGTACAGTACGTCTCACCCTAAGACTCCTGTCAGAAACTCGACTACATCCCAATTGTCTTTCTAAGAGGTTATTTTTAAATATAGTTCTTATTCATGTTTAGTAGCCACATGCTGGTTATACAGTACTTTACTGTCTACACAATCAAATATGGGAAAAAAATGGTACCCTTCAACATTTAAGGTAAAACCAGGATATTTTTTTTAAATATTCACAACAATTCCAGTAATAGAACCAATACCTTAGTGAACTGTAGGCCTCGCTGAGAAAACACTTCCGAATATGCCATCATCAGTCTGACTTCATCTGCTGGAAGTGACATCTCAAGAGGGGGCTTAACAATTGAACTACGTATTACAGACTCCCCCGAGTCAAGAGTTTCGTAATTCTCTTGTATGATGGTCTCTAAGCGAACTCTCTCATGAACTGCATGTTGGTCAAAGAGGACAATCAGCTGGCTGGATCTTTGTTCATGATGATCATGAGAAGTGTATTCAATGTTACATGCTATAAACTTTTTGTCCAACTGTCCAAGCACCTGCAAGGTGGAAAAACAACTTTTTGACTGTTGGTGTACCTGTACTATGAGTAATCTAATGGGCAATTTACTACTCTTAACAGAAATTATTTCTATATATGTCAAAGTAATAAATCTAAAGCCTACCCTTCATAACTTACAACCTGAAATTTTTTATTGCCAATTAACCTACAATCCAATACCTTTTAAGTGTACAGTACAGCTTGCCATTAAAATTCGCGGGGGTTAGGTTCTGAAAATGGCCGCTAATAGCCAAATCCGTGAATAACATTTGCTGACCAAAGGGGGGGTACATTTTTACTCATGTACAAAGACATTTTTACTCATGTACAAAGAAATGTATATGTATTCCCTTTATGTACGTATTTGCCCTTAGGACAATTATTTCTTTTACCTGTATTGTATATGTGTGTGTGTGTGTGTGTGTGTGTAGACACACACACACATAAAACACATACAAATAAATAATAATGAGAAAATTCTCTCACAAATAATCAGAAACAAGACAACAAAATGTAATAAAAATGTAAGAGTCTACCTTCAAGTCAACTCCATGCTTTAATGTTATTCGCAGATTTGGCAATTTGCAGTCATTTTGAGAACCTAACCCCTGCGAATTTAAAGGGCCTACTTTACATAACTCCAAATAAACAATTCTAAACTGTAAGTAATTAATATACATATAAACAGGTCAAATAAAATACAGAAAAGAACAGTTACAGTATTCAGTATTTTTGTCAATTCATTTACTGTATGTACCATATTATACGGCATATAAGACGCACCGCCATATAAGATGCACGCACCGCCATATAAGATGCACCGCCATATAAGATGCACCCCTCATTTTAATAGGGAGTATTTGGGAAAAAACTTTTGTGTGTATTTTCCTCCTGTAGCCATAGTTTTCTTCAAATAATATATACAGTAACAGTAAATGTGATGAATAAATAAAAATACCAATAAATAAGTTACAACAACAAATACTGTATTGCCAATGCAGTAAATAAAAGCTCAACGAAAGTAAAAGTAAAAGATTGCCAACACGGTTTTATGCCGGGGCGCTCTTGCTTGACACAATTGCTCAAGGTATTGGATATTTGGACCCATATTCTAGAACGGGGTGGTAATATCGACAATATTTACCTAGATTTTGCCAAGGCTTTCGACAGTGTACCCCACGAAAGGCTGAAAATCAAACTGGAAGGGTACGGAATTCGGGGAAATGTCCTAGCGTGGATAGAAGACTTTCTACATGACCGCAAGCAATGTGTGGTGATTAATGGCACGAAATCGTCATCTGTACCTGTAACAAGTGGGGTACCGCAGGGTAGTGTATTGGGCCCGCTGTTGTTTGTTTGTTTCATAAATGATATGCCTGACGTTGTACACTCCTCCATACAAATGTTTGCCGATGATGGCAAGTTATTTCGGGAAATTAAGAACCAAGCGGACTGTGAAGAGCTGCAGAAGGACCTCTGTGGGCTCCAGGAATGGTCGAAGGAATGGCTGCTGAGATTCAATGTCACGAAGTGTAAGAGGATGCACCTGGGGCGTACCAACGGTAAGGAGGCGTACCATATGTCCCAACGGGATGAAGAAAATGTACTAGTTGAGACTGTGTGTGAGAAGGACCTAGGTGTGTATGTTGACAATGAGCTGAAGTTCTTGGGCCATTGTGAGAAGAAGGTAAATCAGGCAAATAAATTATTGGGTCTTATAAGAAGGTCGTTCAGATATCTAGACGGTCCGTCCCTCGTGACGATCTTCAGGAGTGAAGTGCTTCCCCATCTGGAGTACTGTCACTCCATCTGGTCCCCGAGATATGCTAGGGACTGTCAGTTGGTTGAAAATGTTCAAAGGAGGGCCACCAGACTGGTGCCTGCACTTCGGCACCTCAGCTACCCTGAGAGATTGGAGCGCCTGAACTTGCCTAGCTTATACTACAGACGGGCAAGGGGGGACCTAGTTGAGGTTTATAAGCATCTCAGGGGGCACTACTCAGTTGAGTGTCCTTACTTGGAGCTGGCGGACGCTCGCCCCACAAGGGGTCACAGCTCAAGATTGAAGAAGCCAAGTCCAGAAAACCGTGAGGGCAAACTTTTTCGGAGTGAGGGTTGTAAACTCTTGGAACAATCTACCAGAGAGTGTTGTGACGGCACCGAGTGTGAGCTCTTTCAAGAGAAGACTTGACCAACACTGGAGCGGGTTCAGGTACATTCAGGAGCCGGTGCATGCCCAGTATTTGCCAACAGTGCGTGACAGAGACGTGACCGATCGCCCGGGCGGCTAGCGAGCCGATCTTTTGGCGAAGAATATAAATGAAAAGAGACGTGACCGATCACCCAAGCGGCTAACAAGCCGATCAGTGGCGAAGAGGATAAAAGTAAAAGTAAAAATAGTTGCCATTTTGTTATACTCCCTGGTTCACCATAGCAACGCAGACGCCACATCCGCCAGTTCCCTAGCAAGGCCCCCCCCACCTCTCCCGCTCCCCCACTAAGCCAGCTAACTCGTGTACAAAGAAATGTACAGTATATTCTTTTAGGACAATTATTTCTTTTGTTTTTTTTCACAATATGTATATAGGATGGTGTGCATGTAACTGAGTAAAAATAAATTAAGAAAGTTATGTATATCTACCCAAAAATATGAGTTGAAAAACAATAGCTTGGTCCAGTAGCCTGCTTACAGAGACAAGTCTAACCTGGCTACAATGCCACCAGCAATGTTAACAGACACAAATGTGAAAAGAAAGTTATCTGTAAATCTTCATTTATGTCAGGTATTTGTAGACATAAAAATGAATGTTACAGGTAAGGCATTAATAGATTGTAATGCTTGTATGAGTTCAGAAATGGTTACTGCTTAGCTGCCTCTGAAGAGTTGGGTGTCTGCCGTACAGATGTTAATTGTCTCAGGTTATCGTCATCAGTACAATAGAATAAATTGAGTTTATATTTACAATAATAATTTTGTTAATTAATTAAAAAATAATAATGTGTTTAAATAAGCAAAAACATATTTTTAACTCTGGAGTTGTGTTAGTTAGAATTTAGCCTACTGGAGACAGCAACGGGGAGATTCATTAACTTATGGGAGACCACAACTTCACATACAGGGTGCAGGCTGATTTTTTAAGAAATTTTTCAGACAAAAAAGTGCATCTTATATGCCATAAAATATGGTAACTTTTGTGCTTAAAAAAATTCAATGTTATTGACATACCTTGCACGACTGGAGCATCTCTCTGGAAAACTTGTATGGATGGACAATATTGTACACCCTCACCCCACCTTCTTTTTGTGTTATAGCTCCTCTTTCTGCAGTTGTTGCTAGAGCTTCTGAGGTCAGGATATCAGCATCCATGGCAAAGTTTGGAGCTTCCCATAGCCGACAAATCTGAACAACTTCTGAAGGCTCAGACATGTCCTGTTGGAGTCCAGCAGGTGGTTTATTTGACCACTTTATGGTATCATCATCAGCTTCAAGATCCTTCAACACTGAATTTATGGCCTCTTTGACTTTAGTTGTCACAAATGAGTTACTGTTACTCTCACCTCCATGTCTGCCTCCTTCCTCCAACACAATATTGCTCTCCAAATTATCCTTGCTGTTTGACGATCCTACGTCCAATGCGGTAGTTTTACATTTTCTGCTCAAATCCATATTTTTCTCAAGATCTCTAGTTTTTTTCCATGACATAAAAGCACTGAAGCCATGGCTGAGACTAAAAGCAGGTCTACGTTCTGAACCTTTTCTGACAGGGTTATACCATGGCTCATTTGATAATGGTACTTTGAGTAGAGGTGCTCCAAGTGGCTGGCTACTGGTCCATTCAGGGGCAGGCCCCAGTTGTGGTGGGTCATATGATGTGTTACCAGTGTGTAGATCAACATAAACCTTTTTTCCATCTTTATCACACACTTCCTTCCACCTGTTACCTAAGCATAATGTACCTTCACTCTGGGAGCTGGTGTCTCGTGGTTCATCTGACTTGTTAATATTATCTAATGTAGAACACTGGGTCATATCATCATCACTCTGACCATTTACAGTCCTAGTCTTATCTAATTCTTCTATTCCGATAGCTCCTGTTTTTTTATAAAGAAACTCGGAGTCAGAACCCAAACTGTCTACACAATTACTTTCCAAATTTTGTGTATTTTTTTTTGATGATGATAACAGAGATGCTATATTAACATTACACTGTATGCCATCACCACTATTTTCCACACATTCTTTTTGACATTCCTTATCTTTTCTTGAGGGCATCTCTTTCTCTGTCTTGTGTGTCATTCTATTAGAAAAGGAAGACATACTGCTTAAGGACATATTGATAGACCCTATATTTTCCATGTCACAAGTAACTTTGTTGGATGTTTCCTGATACAGTTGCTGAGTCTCTGCCACATCTTCTGGTAAAGTCAATTGTGAGATGTGAAGAGACTCAGAGAATGGGTCTGGTGATTGAGTGTTATCTGAGCTTATTACTTTCATGTCAGGGCTGTTGCTACTGCTTGTGACATCGAATGTACTCTTTTGAATTTCACCTGAGGGTAACAATGGCAAATCAGGTTGTGCCTTTGTTCTTTCATTTTTATTACAAAACTGTATATTCTGGCCTTGAATAAGATCCTCATCAGAATTGTTGAGAACTTGTGATGAAACAGCAGTCTTTGTGTCAGAAGTGTCTATGCCTCTTGCTTCAACTTGGTTTATATTTTGGACTACATTATCCACTTGTTCCGATTCCTCACAGGTATTTGTCCCATTCTTGCCAGCAGTTGTGGACTCCAGATCTCCTAGAATGCTATCAATCTTTTGGAAAACAGTCATAGGATCAGATTCTAATATACCCTCAAAAGTTTTGTGAGCTCCTGTCTTTGAAGCTTCAATATGGAAGTTTTCAATCAAATCTTTTGGTGTAAAACCTTGAGTCTCTTGTACAGGAACACTGTTACTCTTGTCTTTGTCTTGACAGCTTGACGAGTTGTGCATTTCCTTGTTTTGCGAACCTGGATATAAATCTGAAAGTATAAAACCTTGGGACTGTTGTATGGCACCACTTTCTTTCTGCATGTCTTCACAGTGTAAATTATTAGATTTTTTGTTTTCTAAGATGCCTTCTACCTCAAAAGGTTGTGTGGAGGTGGCAATGTTCATTCTGTCAGTCATACAGGATTCTTTGTTATTTCTTTTAGGTCCATTTATATCAACTTCATCCATAAGTTTTTCACAATCTGTCTTAGGTATTTTTAGTCTTAAACACAAGCGAGACGATGAACTGGACATTTGTGGATCAGTTTCCGTCCCTTTCTCCAAGAATTCCCTGCATCGTGATCCTCCCTTACACAATGGTCTAATTACACTTGAATACTGATAGTGTCTTAATGACTCTGGTGGACTAAATGTTTCACGGCTGGATCCAACTGTAACTGCAGTCCTAGAATTTATATCAACTATTTCAGAATTTTGTCTTAAAATATCATTTTCCACTCGAGTTTGGGGAGTTGGGCCTAACACCACCTTATGATTTGATGGTGAAAAGACTTCACTTCTTAGAGTACTATTTTTCTTTGGTTGTTCGACTTGGATAATAGGAATAATCTCAGGAAATGGATTATAGTTTTCTGCATAGTTATGAAGGGCCTTACTTCTCTCTGGGACTCCTTGATGATCAACTTTCATATTACAATGAAATATTTCTGGAGGAGAATTTGAGCAGATAGTCTTTCTTTCAACACTATGAGCGTCATTCTGTGTTTTTATTCTGTTATAAGTGATAGGGAGGACATTACATGATCCAGGATATTCCATGTGATCTTTTCTATCTGATAATTTTATTTTAATCTCATCCTCGCCTATTTTCTTTAAGATAACTGGCTCAAACCTAAAGCTAATATCTAGATCCTCAGTATTTGTATTACAGTTTACCTCTTGACTCTCTACAGCCCCGGAGACACAAGCTTCTGCTCTTTCTTGAGATTGTGAAAAACTAGATGGAATATTGTCACCGTATTTGTCGCTATCTTTTTGTATTATATGTTCGTTCTTATTGAGAGTATGACTTGCATGAACTGGCACTGCATTTGTCTTTTGGTATTCAAAATTTTGAAGAGTCTGTATTTTTTGCATTTTGCTTTGGTGTTTTTTCCATTTAGAGCTTAAGGTTTTGCAAAGGGATTTTGTTTCATTATTCTTTTTAACATCTGATCGCAATCTAACAACTGAGAGTATTTCACCTCCTCCGTCTTGTGACGTAGAGAGAAACCTTTTTGTGGTTTTCAGTGGTGGGGGTGATGTGGGCGGGTGTAACACTGCCTGTTCGGGAGTCTTGTATGATTCAAGTTCGGTCTTTCTTTTATCAGCATTATAGAACTTCATGAATTCTTCTAAGGAACTAAAATTTTCATGTAAATGTTCACTAGACTTGTTTCCACAACCCTCATTGTCAGATGTTCTTTCAGGATCCCTCTGAATCACTGATGTTTCTACTAATGTCACACTACCAGGCTTCACTCTAAAATTATCTTGTCCACTTAATGATTCATCACTTCCAACACTACTGTCTGCTATAACATTTTTAAATTCTTCTAAAGAACTAAACAAAACATTACCAGTATTTTCTGAAATAGGAAAATCACTTGAATTTTTATCACCTCTAAATGTACATTCTTCTATCAGTACCTTATTTGCTTCAGTATGGGGCATCTCTACCTTAGATACAGAATTTGATGGTTTGGGGAAATTATCTTTTGAAGGAGCATCTCGGTGATGCAAATTTTTTCCATTAACACTGTTAATACGTTGGTTTATATTTTCATGTACTTTATCACTATTACCAGCATTATCTTCATTCATATCGATGTTATCTGAGCTTTCAGAACTTTTATGTCTCTTCTTTATTCTTTTGACAGGTAAGCTATGAACGGCCAATAAGTTATCCTGGGTGCAAATAGTGTGCCCATACTTTTCTGTGTGTGTACCAGGTTCATTCTTTTCTTCTATGTTCCTTTTGAGGCTGAACATCTGAAGTAGTGATGGACTGCTCTGACTCACAGTTGAACTGACTTCATCATCTACCTCTTGATCTTTGCCTGATCTCCGATACCTTTCGTCAATTGAGATCACCAAGTTCTCTTCCTCAATAAATTTGATTATCATTTCCTCAATACAAATTAAGAGTTTATCCCAGTCTTTGAATTCAACTAAAGTTTTCTTTGGCTCAAGACAAATGTCATACTCACTGTAAGGACATTCAATATTTATCAAAAATATGCAATAAAGATTCATCCCTTTTGCAGGACTTGAAGGATTTTTTCCTGACCCTGTACTGGTTGGATGAAGTCTAGTGCTGATGATGGAACTTTTAGAAAGCAGAGCATTAATCATTTTGTGGATCTTTGTTTTTAATATAACTCTTTTATTTACATAGACAAACTGCAGAGCTTTAGTCAAGTGTGGATGTGTGCCAATATATCCTGTAACTGTAAACTGGTCAAGTGTATGTTCAACTTCTGCAAGTGTCTGGGCTTTATCTGCACCAAACAGCTGCATGAAGGTTGACATGATACAGCTGGTCTTAGATGTCTGCATAACCACTATGTTGTTCGTGTCATTTCTCAAGTTGAGGGAGACCTTGGGATGCATCAAGGCAAAACTTTCCAATCGTTTTCTTATAGTCTCAATGTCAATGGCTTCTTTGATCAACTTTCGTCTAACTGGCATGTTATACATAAAATCCTGAATTGTCAGGGTAGTACCAACACTTGGTCTTGGGGTTTTAGCATTACTGACACTTTTTTCTTTTCCATAAGTGAAAAGTTTTGAGAAGGTCTTGGTCGAGCCCCGGGGTCTAGTTGTGATGTCAACAATAGCTGCCATATCAATAATACTAGCAAGAGCTTCTCCACGGAATCCATAATGTGACAAGTTACTGTTGAGATCATCCAGAGTGTGACATTTGCTTGTTGCGTGCCTGAAAATGTAAATAGGAGAGAAATCATTACCTTACTGCTCTTCATTATGATACTGTATTCTGGGTATTATTTAAATATCAGTACAGCATATGAAATGATGAATTATATTTAACTACTGTACTGTACTGTATTCCACTCTTTAAATCTAAGATCCTTCTAAGGTCCTTCTACCTTAGAGATATACATCACTGACCTTAATTAAAACTCAAGTAACCAAGAGGAAACTAGCTTGTCCATGGTCATACAAACAGACTTAATCCCATATGCTTCCCCTTAAATCTCATTTGTGGAGTGGCATAAAAAAATTATGAATATATGTAATCATTTATCATTATGAACAAACTTTCCAGCAAATACTGCATTAATTTTCTGGTCAAATACATTTACAACACCCCACGGTGGTCTGACTTACATTACAAACCTTTATATTCATGTACAGAAACTATTTACATGTACTGTACCTTTAAAATTTTACTATTTAACTTCAATCTACCAATTTAAGTTTCTCTACTTCTATTTTCCTCCTGTTTTATTGATGTTAAAGTAGCTCACAATCCAGTCACAAAATCTTACGTCTTAGTACAAACAAATACAGGTTGACCATCAAAAATCCGCCAATCGATAAACCGGAACCTTCAGTTTTCTGGCATGGATTTCGGAGCGCATTTTCAAATTTCCTGCCTTGGCGCACCATTGTTTTCTGGACGTGCCGTTTATGTTTTGATTGCGCTGTACTCCAGAATCAGCTGTTGGGTCTTGCTTGCACCTGCTAACAAGCATTCATGCTCATTCCTTCTAATTTTATCATTTAATTGCTGCTGTATAGCCCCATCATGGATTCAGCAAATAAAAAGCGGTGGCGTAAAACGTAAACATCGTGCATTGTCGATCGCAGAGAAAGTGGAAGTGCTTAAGAAACTTGATAGCGGCGTGTTTAAAGGACTGTACAGGTAGTCATTTTCTGTTAAACTTATACAGCAAATATAACCATCAGTTTTCCGGCATTTTCGAAAATCCGGGACTCCTCAGGTCCCGAGGTTGCCGGATTCTTGATAGTCAACCTGTACTGCCTACTTAACCTCACAGCCACATCAACACACAACACTTCAATAAATATTTCAGGCCTGTCCATTGTAAATATCGTAAGTGCCAGTGTTTGTACAAGAATCTGTGTATGGTACATTGCTATGACCAAGGTAAAATTCACTTAATCTATTTTTACACAAAATATTAAATATGAAAAACTAATTAATTAATACCCTCATCTCTATCACACCATCACCACTGTCAAATCTTACCTTGTTCCTAGATATTTGAGATCACCATGACTCACTCCATGGCCATTGTCCACAATCTGAATTCTAAATATGCTGAGGTCCACTCTGACTGCTATGCAAGTTGCACTAGCATCAAGACTATTTAAAACCTGCAAAGAATTAAAAGGGATATTAACTGTCAGGAAGAAACTGGGTGTACTCGCTGATGGTGGATCAGCGTCCTGCCAAGTGGGGGGGGCGGGACCCATGAACTGGAAAATTAAAAGAACTGAAGATCAGCTCTGGTCCAGCTACCACGCACTACAGTAACCATGAAAAAAGTATAAAAGAAGAAATAACCACAACACTAATATATGTACTGGGGTACCTGTACTGTACTTTGGTGATTTAGCAAGACTTTTAAATACTGTACTGTACTTTATAGATAAATTTGCTCAAAATCTCAACACTGTACTGATACCTTTACTGTAGATACTGTAATCCCCAACACATTGATCACAGATTTGTGTGAAAAAAATCAAACTTGATTAGTATTTAGTGTTAATTAATTTCCCTCCAGGAATTTCATCAATTTTTACATACAGCGTGCCCTTAAAATGTGCAGGGGTTTGGGTCTCAAAATGGCCATGAATATCATTTGCTGACCAGGAGGGAGGAGGGTAAATTTTTACTTGTGTACAAAGAAATGTAAACATATTCCCTTTATGTTTTTGCTCTGAGGACAATTATTTATTTTACCTGTATTGTATATGTGTGTGTGTATGTGTGTAGACACACACATGCACACAAAACACATACAAATAAATAATAATGGGAAAATCCTCTCACAAATAATCAGGAACAAGACAGCAAAATGCAGCAAAATGTAGAAAAAATGTGAGTCTACCCTCAAGTCAACTCCATGCTTTATTATTAAAGTTGAGTTGGTTGGGTTGCCGTACAGCAATTTTTTTCTAGTAAAAATTACTGTCTTTAGAACGAATGGCTCCGTGTCCCAGCCGTGAAAATACTGGCAAATTTAAAACTACCCGCAGACATTCTTGGGTACATCCAGGGTGTCATCCGCGAATTGTCAGGGCATGTTGTACTAATTACTTGATTCATTTATGTTCTAGAAGATGATCTTATTGATTCTGTTGTCAGGAAAAAGCTGATGAACCTTTCAAACATGTTAATCTCCAACTGTAGAATGATAATTGTTTTAGCAATACAGTATTAAAAAAATAATGGAATTTGCACAGACTCTCTTCAGTAATCCCAACATGCTGATTATAGATCTGGATTTAAAAATTGGGGTACAGTATCCATTGCTAATTATTGACCTTTGAAATAATTCAACTCGTATTCACACAATAAAAACTTAAGTCGTGTAAGCTTTAGATTCATTCACGCTGGTGAATCATTAACCCTTACGCCCAGGGCTAGGGTGCAGCTGGCAGTACCCCACACGGGGGTAAATCGAGAAAAATTAACTTTTCCAAAAATTATTTTTAACCATTTTAAATGATAAAACAATAAAAAAGAAGTAAGAAAAACTATATATTGACCCTCTATAAACTTCCCTGGGGCCACAGTGGTGAGGGAGATAAGGGGACAGTGTTGTTTTGACAGCTTGTGCTGGTGGTCACTACGCACTTAGCGGCCATTTTCTGTTTGTCTTTGTGTCCGGGATGGCCAGTAATGCATACATTTACTGACCATAATACTTATATCCTTTAAATAATTCATTTAGAATTTATTCTATTGGCATTATTTTTCATAAAATGTGCTCGGTGACACACACAGTCTGCCGCCAGGTTGAGGAACAACTCTCCATGGCGACAGGCTAATGTGTACTAACAGCACTCAGCCCACCCACACTACCCTGCATGTGGCGTGACCACCAAATAGTCATGCTGGAACCTAATAACACATGCTGGGCATTCAAACAATGACGCGAAAAGGAGCACGTTCCAGAACGTCAACCTGGGCGCCCTAGATGGACGTTCTGGAACGTCAACTGGGGTGTAGGGGTTAAAACACGGTAATTTCCAGTTTCAAGACAAAATGTGTTTTAGGTAAAAAAAAATTAGCTGACATTAAATGCATCTCTGTACTGTACTTTTGAAATGCTTCTAAAAACATTGATTCTGTTCTAAAGTAGAGGATAGATAGTCCTCAACATGCTGATTAAGGATCCAGTTTAAAAATGTGAAATTCAAGTTACTATACAGATTATTATTGTAGTGATATTTTATGACCCTTGGTTACTTTCACCTGTTCCCAAACACAAATTACTTAAAATTCTGTAAGTTTTGATAATGTTTTTATTCATTCCACATTTACAGCCATGCTGTTGAACCAATGAATAATAATCATTTGCAACTTCTAGATAAAAAAGTATTTTAGGTAAAATTTTTTAGATTTTGTTCAAAATCTTACTACTGTACTGTACTGTATTATACAGACAGTCTTCTATATCCTGATTAAGGATATGATCATAAAAATGAAAATTTTGAGAAATAAATATTACTTAATGACTGAAATAATTCCATTTATTTTCACAGGCTTATTACTCAACCCCTATAACTTTTAGATGCTGTGTTTTTAGTAAGAAATCAGGCTCTTGAACCAGTATTCAGATATTGGTGCATTTATATACAATATACCAACTCAGCTTTGACTAAACTTTAATAACCAGTCTTACCAGTTCTTCCACACACTGGGCAACAGAGGTGATAGTTATTCCTGAGCGCAACTGTGATCTCACTGACTCTGGTAATGGGAGGATCTTGGATGACATGAGGGACTTATCAAGTGTATCCTGAAATTAATAAAAACTTCTTAGTACAGTAGTAGAAAAACTCTCTAATACAGGAAAAACTCAAGAATATGGAAATTCTAAGTTCACTGACAATATTGAGTAATAGAAATTCTGGGTAATTTGTTCAGAAATAATTTGGTATTTAATCTATTGAGATTTTATGATGGGATAAGCTAAGCTATCTACTCATAACCATTCTTGTTTCAATGTATGACATGTAAATATAGAGAGTAACAACAAAAAGAAATTTAAACTTTTACAAATTGTGCATTAAATCTGACACAGCCATTTCTGATATTTGACGAATTATACAAACTGTACCGGTACTTACTATACCTGTTAAGCAATTCCTGTAATCTTCTTCCAAAAGTGGTTAAGCCAGAAGTCCTTCACAATTCTGCTTCCTAAGGGGATTAAATGATTCTTATGATTTGCATCACTCCAAATACTACAGCATAACTACAGAGAACTTTCTTTAATGTCACTGATGGAATCTTACCACAAGTCAGGTCTAGTTCCTTTCCTTGATTGCTGCACTTATAACCAAGAGAACATTTTTACTATGCAAGCCAAGGAATCATCTAGTATCTAGTGTATTCTACCAGATTCTTAATAAGATAAATATGACACATCCCTCCATCTGACCAGTGGAAATGTTTTATGAGCATCTCCTTGGGAGGTACAGTACAGTAAGGGTTTGGCAAAGCTTAAGGAGAAAGCTCCATAATTCTTAATGGATAATTTGGTCGGCACATTGGCTAGGTCAATATTATTGTAAAATTTAATCCATTATTAGGAGTTGTTTCTAACATCATACTGCAGAATTTTTTTGTTTTACTCATTAAAATCTAACACAGAACATACAACAGCCTCAAACATTGTTAATTTGTGAAATTTTTATGATAATACAGTGCTGTACTTGTCTCATATACAGTAGTACGGATTGCACCACACTGGCAACTACAGTATATCATTACTTCCAGGTGCTGTGTGTCCCCCGGTGGCTTACACAAATAATATCAATACCTGTAACGATGGAATCGATAAATAAATATGTATGTATGTCTGTCTGTCTGTCTGTCTGTATGGTCAATTTTTTGATTAAGAAGATTAGTAAGGGCTGGGTCACTGCCTTATGACCGGAACAATGTGGACACCTGCTATCCCCTAGAGACTTGATCTCACTGTCCTCTACTGTATATATTAGCCTTGTCAAGTATTACTCCTTAGTCTGTACTCACCCCTGAAGATGTGAATTACACGAAAGCGCTTGGGAACTTCGTGTTTTCTTGTTTCCTTGTGGTTATCAGCATATACAGTACTTGGATCACGCGCACCTACAGTGATTTATATATATATATACTGTATATATATATATATATATATATATATATATATATATATATATATATATATATATATATATATATATATATATATATATATATATATATATATATATATATATATATATATATATATATCATACAAGTCCACAATGGAAACGTGAATAAGATAAATCTTGATAAAATCACACAAGAAAAAGGGAAACAATGGAGCACCTTAGCTTTTGTCTTTATTGAATACATCTTCAAAGCAACTGAATTTACAGGGACTGTGAGAGGCTTATATATACAATGAGTGACCTTACATAACATGAGGTCAGGTCAATAAGATGGGATCCAATAATCCACACACCACCCCTACCACAAATGAAAGGAGAGCTTATAAAAAATGGGTGACATAACAACAGGTCAGGTCAATAACATGAGACCCACTAATCATCTACCCTACATCCACCTTAAATGCTTTCAAAGCAAGTCTGATTAGGGAAATTAATTCTATAAACCTTAGTGATGGTCAGTACAAAACTGATATGTTACACAAATATATTTGTCAGTGGCCCACTGCCCTATTAAGTGAATTTAACTCAGTTGAACTTTGTTGAATATATCAGTGTTCTTGTTTTAAAGTAGTTGAATGTATTATGTGCCAAATGATACTGTAACACAGGCATGGCCAACCTGTGGCTCGAATCATGTCTTTGTGCGACCCACACAGTTTATGGCCAGTAAAGCAAAATTTATTAAAAGAATAATCTTAACACACAATTCATTACTGTTTCATCACCTAAGAGTAAGTAACTATGAAAATGTAACAATAAAACAAGTATAAATAATCAAAAATATTAACATTTTAACCTGTGTGAGTTTACAGGTGGAGGTCACAGGGGTCAAAGGTAAAGGTCACTTCCTTGTTGACAGACTGTCTCTCTCCATAGTACCTCTTCCTTCATGCCTGGCTGTCTGTTCTATCTATTTATTCTTGTCTGAGTGGATGTACCCAAAGGTTGTTTCATTGTAGTTCCTCATGCATCAAGATTAACATAGACATTATTCTGGTGGGTGTGTCTCATAAGCAAGAAAAATGATGTAGCTGTTGGAAAAATCAACATATTCACAGACAGCTTCACTCATGCCAAGAAACATTAACATATTACTGTACTTCAAAAATTTATTATGATGAATTTGTTTCATAAATGGGAAAAAGACCGATTGCAAACTGAAAATATCGTAAGGTGTTCATGACGATAAACTGTTTTACTGTACGTGCTAATACAATGTTAACATTACTTTTGGGTTAGGTAGGATATAAATTTTGGTGGGTTGGCCCCCAGAAAAATACCTAAATCGTTATGCGGACCATGACTGAGGAAAGGTTGCTCATGCCTGCTGTAACATACCTGGGCACCTTCTGTGTTGAAAGAACCATTCGTTCCCTTGCCAGACGTGTTTTGTGACATTTTGTAAATTGACTTCTTTGACACTCCTTCCCCGTCTACCAGGCACTGTATGTGTTGTTGCCACTGCCAGGTATCGGTAGCCACCTGCAGGCAAGATGTCTTTAATTCATTGAGATTAAGACCCGAGTGCATCACGAGCCCGGGGAGCCAGTCAAGGGAGAGTGAGTTCTGGAGCATGAGCCCTGCCGTGGGTCCAGAGTGTAGCCGCTTGGCATTTGTTTTGAATACCAGTGGTGTAAGCCTGGTATATTCATCCTGACATATGTGCTAATTATTATTGTGTACATTATTGTAGATTGATTATCAGGAATATAACTGTCCCAGGTTGAGTATTGAGACCATAAATATTACTATCACCAGTCTCAGAGTTTGTTATGTGTGTGGGTGAACCAGCTGTACTCATAGTTGATATCTGCTGGTATATTTTTCCCTGTAATCAAGTAATAACATGGTGCTCTAAGTAATACCATCACTCTGTACTATTGACGAGTGTTAAGAGTGACCATCACTTTAGTATCATTGGTGTGTAATAATACCATAAGGTGATAAGTATTGACTGTTTTAACTGATAATTGAAGATCTATTTTTGCTACTTACTGTATAAAGTACGATCTATTGGTCAGTTCTATTTTGTGTGTTACAGTAACGTACTCAGTAAGTGTAACTAAGTTTTGTATTTTGAGTGCAGGTTCGAAATATCACCATATTTACACTTGCATTTAATAAATAACTCTTCAGTATAATGTATCACCGCTCATTCCTTCTAATAATTGCCATCCCTGAAAATACACTTGATAACTCGCATGCCTAACCTCTTGTGCATACCACACTACCAATTCAATCGAGAGGTTCATTGTTGATGTGATATTCTAAAGAAAGCCTGGGTGGTGGCAGCTCTTAAGATGTGAGTGCAATAAATACAGTACACGAATGTGAAGAATAGACAAGGATGTGGTTCTCCCAGGATAACTCATAGAACAGATTATAACTACGTATAACACCACCCATCATCACTACATATAACAACATCCACCATCACTACATATAACACCATCCATCATCACTACATATAACACCACCCATCATCACTACATATAACAACATCCATCATCACTACATATAATCATCACTACATATAACACCATCATCATCTTTACATATAACACCACCATCATCACCATATAACACCCATCATCACTACATATAACACCACCCATCATCACTACATATAACACCACTTACATCATCCACTACACTTATGCTTTACCATCATCTTTTCATATATTTTAATCTATCATCACTACATATAACACCACCCATCATCACTACATATATCACTATCCATCATCACTACATATAATACTCCATCATCACTACATATAGCACCATCCATCACCACTACATATAACACCATCCATCATCACTACATATAACACCATCCATCATCACTACATATAACACTATCCATCATCACTACATATAGTACTATCCATCATCACTAAATATATCATTAACCATCATCACTACATATAACACCATCCATCATCACTACATATAACACCATCCATCATCACCACATATAACACCACCATCATCACTACATATAACACACACCATCTTTACATATAACGCACCCATCATCACCATATAACTACCATCATCGCACATATAACACCACCCATCATCACTACATGACACCATCCATCATCACTACATATAACACCACCCATCATCACTACATCATCCATCACCACCCATCATCACTACATATAACACCACCCATCATCACTACATATAACACCACCCATCGGCATCACTACATACCTTACCATCCATCATCTACATATAACACCACCCATCATCACCACCTGTACATCCATCATCACTACATATAACACCATCCATCATCACTACATATAACACCATCATCATCACTACATATAACACCATCCATCATCACTACATATAACACCACCATCATCACTACATATAACACCATCCATCATCACTACATATAACACCATCCATCATCACTACATATAACACCATCCATCATCACTACATATAACAACATCCATCATCACTACATATAACAACATCCATCCATATAACACCATCCATCATCACTACATATAACACCATCCATCATCACTACATAACAACATCCATCATCACTACATATAACACCATCCATCATCACCACATATAACACCACAATCTATCATCACTAAGCATATAACACCATCCATCATCACTACATATAACACCATCCATCATCACTACATATAACACCACCCATCATCACCACATATAACACCATCCATCATCACTAAATATAACACCACCCATCATCACTACATATAACACCACCCATCATCACAACATATAACACCATCCATCATCACTACATATAACAACATCCATCATCACTACATATAACACCATCCATCACTACATATAACAACATCCATCATCATCACTACATATAACACCATCCATCATCACTACATATACACCACCCATCATCACTTACATATAACACCATCCATCATCACTACATATAACACCACCCATCATCACCATACATAACACCATCCATCATCACTACATATAACACCACCCATCATCACCACATATAACACCACCCATCATCACTACATATAACAACAACATCCATCATCACTACATATAACACCATCCATCATCACATATAACACCACCCATCATCATCACATATAACACCACCATCATCACTACATATAACACCATCCATCATCACTACATATAACACCACCCATCATCACTACATATAACACCATCCATCATCACTACATATAACACCACCCATCATCACTACATATAACACCACCCACCATATAACACCATCCATCATCACCATATAACACCACCCAATGTCATCACATATAACACCACCCATCATCACTACATATAACACCATCCATCATCACTAAGCATATAAACACCACCCATCATCACTACATATAACACCGGCCCATCATCACTACATATAACACCACCCATCATCACTACATATAACACCATCCATCATCACTACATATAACACCACCCATCACTACATATAACACCATCCATCATCACTACATATAACACCATCCATCATCACTACATATAACACCACCCATCATCACTACATAACACCACCCATCATCACTACATAACAACATCCATCATCACTACATATAACACCATCCATCATCACTACATATAACACCACCCATCATCAATACCATATATAACACCACCCATCATCACTAAGCATATAACACCATCCATCATCACTACATATACCACCACCCATCATCAACATATAAATACCACATCCATCATCACTACATATAACACCACCCATCATCACTACATATAACAACATCCATCATCACTACATATAACACCATCCATCATCACTACTAGATATAACACCACCAACATCACTACATATAACACCAAATTCCATCATCACTATATATAACACCATCCATCATCACCACATATAACACCAAATCTTTCATCATCACTACATATAACACCATCCATCATCACCACATATAACACCACCCATCATCATCGTTATAACACCACCCATCATCACTACATATATAACACCATCCATCATCACTACATATAACACCACCCATCATCACTACATATAACACCACCCATCATCACTTCATATATATAAATTCATCATCACCACAATATACCACCACCCATCATCACTACATATAACACCGCCCATCATCACTACATATAACACCACCCATCATCACTACATATAACACCATCCATCACTAA
Organism: Homarus americanus; assembly: GCF_018991925.1. Classification (NCBI taxonomy): domain Eukaryota; kingdom Metazoa; phylum Arthropoda; class Malacostraca; order Decapoda; family Nephropidae; genus Homarus; species Homarus americanus. Next base: position 25,011,955 of record NW_024722227.1, on the reverse strand, counting down.
TATAACACCACCCATCATCACTACATAACACCATCCATCATCACTATGACAACACCATCCATCATCACTACATATAACACCACCATCATCACTACATATACCAACATTCATCATCACTACATATACAGTGATCCTCGTTAACGAAAGGCCTCGGTTTGATGCAGGCTTCAGTTAACGAGCACTCCCAAAAAGACTTTTTAACTGCTAACGAGCAACCGGGTTAACGAAGTGCTTCTAAGTATTTACTCATGTTTTTGCTTTTGCATATAGCCAACCAGCTGTAGTATATCCGCCAATACAGTAATCGTCTTAGGCTTAAATCCCTTACTATTTTAGTAAATATCAAAGCTTTACATTATTCAATAAATTTAAAAGTTTAATATTAAATATTTTAGTAATTTTAACAATTATTGAACATAATTGAAGGTAAAGTCACTAGTTTTATGCTCGCCATCCAGCCATTTAACACACCAAACAAACGTTAGTCTCTCATTTTCAGTGGAGGTAACATCTTTTGGTTTGAGACTCTTCAACTAAACGCTTTTTTTCTGTGTTTCCTGCCAAATTATTGGTCATTTGAATTTATATTTACATAGCTGGTCAATATATATTTGAGGCAAAGTGTTATTTTAAAGAAAATATTCTTTATTTACAGCTATTAATCTTTAAAATCAAGTTGATTACGTTTTAAATCCAGCATGGGCCTAAGAGATCAAGAAATATTTAACCAAAACCAAGCAGGAAATTATAAAACATGAACAAGTGGCATTAGAACAATGCGCCAAGTGTAAAGAATATGGCATGTCGGTTATCTAACTGTGTCGACAAATTTTGCACAGAAAGACAAATTTAAAGAAGTGAAAGTGGAGAGACAAATGTTACTATCTGGATTAGGGAAAACAGATGAAAGGTGAGTCAGTTTACTGAATTATTTGCAGCAGAGCCAGGAGATTTACTTAACATTTAAAGACAGATCAAATTTGCTCTTCAGGCAAGAATTTGAAGATTTCGCCAGCAAAGGCTGGTTCGAAAAATTCTAAGAAAAGAAGTGACATTTTCAGTAGTTGTTAGGGCATGGTGAAGCTGTTAAAGGATAAAGAAGGCAGTAAAAGTTTTTTAGTGGAATTTAGAAGAACTTTATTTGAAGAAGAAAATTGTCTTCCACAGCAAAGTGTTCAATGTGGAAGAAATTAGGTTGTTTTGGGAAAAGATGCCCAAAAAGCTATCATTCATCAACAGAGAGATGAAGCCTCTTATCAGTATAACCATGAAAGACCATCTCACTCTATTGCTTGGTGCCAATGCTTCAGATTTCCAACTGAAGCCAATGCTTATTCTGTTTCACTCTGAAAACCTAGGGTGTTCAAAACAACAGAAAGTGGTAAGAGCAAAAGTTTTGAATTTATTGGAAGTCCAAACTGTATAAAATATGGGTGACAAGACAGCTCTTTTAATGAATGGACTGTTGAGGTTTTTGCCCTTCTGTCAAGAGCTAAATTAACCACCAATAAACTCCTGAAAGGCTCTTCCCCATGGATAATGCTCCTGTCATAACTTTGAACTTGCCAGAACTTTATACTAATAGATTCTTAGAAAGTGTTGTTTTTGCCTCCCCAACACTACATCAATCATACAGCCAAAGGACCAGAATGTGATCAGCAACTTCAAGAAGTTGTACATGTATTATTAAAAATGGCTTAGAGGTGTCAACAACCTGTCGATCCAAATCCAACACTGAAACAGTTCTGGAAGCTATAATAATTCAACATCCTGGAGCTAAAAACTGACAAACACAAGTTTCCCACCACATCCTCAATTCTTCATGGAAAGCACTGTAGCCATCAGTAGTCCATGATTTTGAGGGGATTTGAGGATGACACAGAGTTGACCAGGAGGTACAGTCCATTATTGGGGCCAATACTGGGCCTGAAGTGGAAGAGGATGATGTCGGAGAGCTTGTGATGTCTCATGAGGAGGAAACTTACTCCTATTTAATTCTGAAGCAACTGGATGAGATGTTAGAGCTTATTATGAGGAGGAAATTGAAAGATGACCATATGTCAACTAAAGAATTGAAGGATGATTTACCACTGGGAGAAGTTAAGGAACTAGCTTCAAAGCACCCAGATGGAAAAACTGAACTAACTTTTGTGTCATGTTAAGGACTCAATGGCTCTTCTTAAAACATAAGTTAATGGTGAGGAGGAGAGATGTCTCTAATAGATCACAATTGACACTTTCAATAAAAGGCAGAGGGAAATCAAGATGCTATCCTTACTCCTTCCACTCCAAGAAGGAGAGAGGATGTTCATGGTGGAGAATCTGCCAAGGTCCAGAGGTTCTTGACATTTTCATGGAAGCGGTGATCACCAAGAAGCAGTAAAATGCTTTCTCCACCTCCACTTCTCCCTCCTCCACCCCACTTCAAATTATCAGTATCAATATCCAGAGTTTCTTAAGTTTCAATTTCTAACATTTTGTTGATTAGAATTTTCGGAAGCTGAACCAATTACCAAAAACCCATTGAAACATGGTTTCAGGTAACGAGCAACCTGCTGGAGCGGATTGTGCTCATAACCGAGGACCACTGTAACATCATCCATCATCATTACATGTAACACTATCCATCATCACTACATATAACACCATCCATCATCACTACATAGGTAAAGTAATTTCCGAGATTCTCTGCATGGGACACACAAACAAATAAACAAATCAAACAAACAGGACAGACTTCTTTTTATTATATATATATATATATATATATATATATATATATATATATATATATATATATATATATATATATATATATATATATATATATATATATATATATATATATATATATATATATATATATATATATATATATATATATATATATATATATATATATATATATAGATTAGCCAAGCAGTGGGAGAATTGTTTTAAGTCATAGTCGTGCTAATCAGCTTCGAGTGTTTATGGATGTAATACTCGAGCACCAATGAGCGAATTTCTTTATCTCCGATCAGTCTAAGATGGATACTGTGTGTGAAGGTGTACATTGGCTGATCTGGGTTATTCAACCGTGGTTTTGAGAATGATGGAGCAGCCAATATATTTTAGGGCTCATATGGTGTTATTGCATCATCTGTAAAGTGTCCTAGTTGAGGTGTATAAGCATCTCAAGGGCGCTACTCAGTCGAGTGTCCTACTTGAGCTGGCGGACGCCACCCCACAAGGGGTCAGCTCAAGATTGAAGAAGCCACAGGTCCAGAAACTGTGAGGACAAACTGTTTTGGAGTGAGGGTTAAACTCTAACAATCTGAAAGTGTTGTGGACGGCACCGAGTGTGAGCTCTTTTCAAGACAAGACTTGAACAACACTGGAGCGGGTTCAGGTACATTCAGGAGCCGTGCATGCCCAGTACTTGCCAACAGTGCATAACAGAGACGTGACCGATAGCTCAAGCGGCTAACGAGCCGATCAGTGGCAAAGAGGATAAAAGTAAAAGTAAGTAAAAGTCAGTATCGCAGAATGCTATACATGGTACTGTAATGATCCCTGGTGACATTTTCCGAATAGTGACCCTTAAAATTACCTAACCTAACTTCCTAACCGGGGTTCCGCCTGGATCTTCTGTATATTTAAGTCAATTATGGAAATATCATTGAAGAAGTGTCTTAACATTGTCAAAACCATCGTAAAAAACACATTGCTCAATAAAAAATCCATGGTGTCCACTTATAAAATTTTACCGAAATAAACGTAAATTTGCATTAGTACACACAACTCTGTTAGAAAGTCAAAACTATGTTTTTCTAGTGTGTTTTTGTGTGTTTTAATTGGTTTTGACCTTCAATTCCGTCGGAAATTGCCCGTGTTTTAGTTATCAGGGGTTTTGGGTGGGGCTTTTTCCGACAAAAAATTATGGCTAAGCAAATACAAAATACACAAAAAACACTAGAAAATGTAAACCTGACCTGACCTGACATAACCTAACCTAACAAACTCTCACCATATGATGGAATCATTTATTTCTTACCTTAGTTCCTTTGAAATCACTGACAGTGTACCATCACCGCTCTCCTTCTTTGTCTTGGGGATAAGGGACGAGTTACCACAATGCCACATATGTTGTCTTGACTTTAACGATATTCACATTCGTTCTTGCAGTTAGGACACTTTACTGAGGTCGAAACACCATGAAATCGAAAAAATTATATAGCTTGTTCGTTTTTTTCCTCAAAACTCACAATCAGCTCCACATAACTGAAGTGACACCCATCGCAGACTTTCATGGTCGGAAATGAATTTGAATTTCAAAATATGAGACCCAAAATAAAAATCGAATTTGATTGGGTAAATTTGTTTCGACCAAATATGACCTTTATTTCTGTCGGAAATTGACCGTTTTTTCATCGCTTTTTTTTCGTGGGACGTTTTTCGAAATAAAAATAATGGCTAAGCGAATAAAAAATACTCAAAAACACACTAGAAAAACAAAAACCTAACCTAACCTAAGGTAAGAAATAGGTGATTCCATCATCTGGTGAGTCAGTTAGGTTAGGTTAGGTTTTTGTTTTTCTAGTGTGTTTTTGTGTATTTTTTATTTGCTTAGCCATTAATTTTTTTCGAAAAACGTCCCACGAAAAAAAAGCTATAAAAAAAAAGGCCAATTTCCGACAGAAGTAAAGGTCATATTTGGTCTAAACACACAAATACACTAGTAAAATATAGTTCTGATTTCCTAACAGATGGGGAGGTGGAAGTGCAAATTTACCTTTGATTGGGCCAAAAATACCGCAAATTAAACCACAAATAATTTTAATTAGTGGCAAAAAAATACCAAAAACGCTTTTGATTGGCTGCGTGAAGTGTAAGGGAACCCATGAGTGTGACGATTGATGAAGAAGACAACAGTGTGGGAGGTGAGGTAGGAGATAATGGCGTTAGATTAATGGAAGAAAATCGAGGAAGACTTTGGATACACTATCTCCGTTATTATACATTTGCGACGGTAATGTAATAGATGAAAATTATCTTATAATTAGACGTCTTTTTCGAATATGATAATAGATTTGGGGTAGGTAGGTTGTGTGAACAAATACAAAAATATCAATTAAACACCAAAACAAATAACTCGTTGGCAGGACAGTCGTCAATATTAACCAAATGTTAAATATCTAGCTTACACGTAATTTGCGCCACAAAATGACATTGACGAAAATTGTCTTGTAATTGTCAAAATTACCGAGATTCATTTACTGGCAACCCCTTTACCTCACATATACCTAAGGTTAACGAAACTTTACTAAGACATATAAACCGAAACATCTTTATTTCAAACTAAATGTTTTACTGTAAATGAAAGTAAGTGTTTTAAAGTACTTGCGGGAGGTGCAGGTGGAGGAGGGTAAAGTGAGGTTGGTGAACAGGTTATTGTTGTGGTCAGGCGGCAGACAGCCCTTAGTATTATCCGGGACCGTAACTATTCCTCACGCGCGCCGCCAGAGTATAGTTATTTGTTGTATTAAATGACTAATTAAAATAAAAATAAATAAAAATATGAATCAATAGAGTACAATATTGTGCCATTTTAAATTTCTCAGACAATAAGCACAACAAACTCATTTTGCTAGATGTTAACGATTACTAAAGTGGTGCACATATGTCTGGTTCCCGTCGCTCACTAAACAAGCAAGTGGTATGCAAGGTAGGTAGATACCTACCTTGAGTGGTATGTGCCATGCCAGTAGAATAGAAAACCGCTTGGGCGGCCGGTCGCGTCTCTGTTACACTCTGTTGGCAAGTACTGGACATGCAGTGCCATGCACTTGCTCCTGAAAGTTTCTGAATCAGACATGGGGTCAGTTATGAATTGAATTGGAATTGATTAAAAAATTCGTGAATTGGAATTACTTTTTTTTTTTTTTTACTTTTATCCTCTTCGCCACTGATCGGCTTGTTAGCCGCTTGGGCGATCGGTCACGTCTCTTTTCATTTATATTCTTCACCAAAAGATCGGCTCGCTAGCCGCCCGGGCGATCGGTCACGCCTCTGTCACGCACTGTTGGCAGGTACTGGGCATGCACTGGCTCCTGGATGTACCTGAACCCGCTCCAGTGTTGGTGAAGTCTTGTCTTGAAAGAGCTCACACTCGGTGCCGTCACAACCCTCTCTGGTAGATTGTTCCAAGAGTTTACAACCCTCACTCCGAAAAAGTTTGCCCTCACGGTTTTCTGGACTTGTGGCTTCTTCATCTTGAGCTGTGATCCCTTGTGGGGCGAGCGTCCGCCAGCTCCAAGTAAGGACACTCAACTGAGTAGTGCCCCTTGACATGCTTATACACCTCAACTAGGTCCCCCCTTGCCCGTCTGTAGTATAAGCTAGGCAAGTTTAGGCGCTCCAATCTCTCAGGGTAGCTGAGGTGCCGAAGTGCAGGCACCAGTCTGGTGGCCCTCCTTTGAACATTTTCAACCAACTGACAGTCCCTAGCATATCTCGGGGACCAGATGGGGTGACAGTATTCCAGACGGGGAAGCACTTCACTCCTGAAGACCGTTACGAGGGACGGACCGTCTAGATATCTGAACGACCTTCTTATAAGACCCAATAATTTATTTGCCTGATTTACCTTCTTCTCACAATGGCCCGAGAACTTCAGCTCATTGTCAACATACACACCTAGGTCCTTCTCACACACAGTCTCAACTAGTGCAGTTTCTTCATCCCGTTGGGACATATGATACGCCTCCTTACCGTTGGTACGCCCCAGGTGCATCATTCTTACACTTCGTGACATTGAATCTCAGCAGCCATTTCTTCGACCATTCCTGGAGCCCACAGAGGTCCTTCTGCAGCTCTTCACAGTCCGCTTGGTTCTTAATTTCCCGAAATAACTTGGCGTCATCGGCAAACATTTGTATGGAGGAGTGTACAACGTCAGGCATGTCATTTATGAAACAAACAAACAATAGCGGGCCCAATACACTGCCCTGTGGTACCCCACTTGTTACAGGTACAGATGATGATTTCGTGCTATTAATCACCACACACTGCTTGCGGTCATGTAGAAAGTCTTCTTTCCACGCTAGGACATTTCCCCGAATTCCGTACCCTTCCAGTTTGATTTTCAGCCTTTCGTGGGGTACACTGTCGAAAGCCTTGGCAAAATCTAGGTAAATATTGTCGATATTACCACCCCGTTCTAGAATATGGGTCCAAATATCCAATACCTTGAGCAATTGTGTCAAGCAAGAGCGCCCCGGCATAAAACCGTGTTGGCAATCTTTTTCAAGGTTGTTTCGTAGTAGATGTTCCATCGCGGCATCTCTGATAATACTCTCAAGTACTTTACATATTATGCTGGTCAGGCTCACCGGTCTATAGTTGTTCGTGGAGTGACGATCGCCCTTCTTGAAGATAGGACTCACATAAGCCACTTTCCATTCACTGGGGACCTTTTGTTCATCCAGGCATTTACAAAACAAGATCTTGAATTGAATTGGAATTGAAAAAATATAAAATTAGAATTAATTGAATTGAATTGGAATTGATATGAATTGATGTGAATTGATAAAATAATATATACTGTAATATGCGACTTCATAATTTTGCAATAATTAACTTATATTCAAATAAAAACTAAAATGCACAGTTAGCTAGCACAAAAATATGTAAAAAAAAAACATATCAAGTGATGTATTAATTTTCATTGAACTGAGAAACTATTTCCTGCATATTTCATGTGTTTCTAATAAATATATTTAAGATATATTTTAGATTCACAACAAGTTCAGTTCCTGGCAGTGGGCCTGACTGAGATGGTGTGGGTAAAACAATGTTCAGTACACGTCCTGGCCTGCCCTGCCCTGTTGGTCTGTGATTGGCAGTGTAAGCTTACCACATGTACACGCTGGAATAGCCAGTTGACGATGATGAGGTCAGAACTTGGAGTTTCACCTGAAGTGTGGGACAAACTTGACACTCCCTACAAGCTGAAGCAGTATGAGCTGAACACCACCAAGGAGCTCTGTGATATACTCCAGCCATTTGAGTATGTGACTTTTTTTTTTTTATTATTTATTGGGCACCCCCTTACATCCTTGTGAAAGGTGAAGCGCAGAAGCGTTTACAGCGCCCAACAGGGAAGCATGCTAAGTTCATGCTTGCCTTTATGTCTCACGAGTTAAGGGCGTAGAAGCCTGATGAGTCAAGGGCGTAGAAGCCTGAAGAGTCAGTGGTTTTATGTCATGAAGTTATTGGAAGCTCCAACAACTTTCCCTGAATACGAATTCGCAATTTTCGATTTACACCAGGTACCTACTTTACTGCTAGGTGAACAGGGACTAATGGGGGCAAGGAAGTAAGTCCAAACAACTTCCACCCGTGACATTTCGCTTGCGAGGCAAGAACGGTACCGCATCTACCACCGATCCCCCGAGTATGTGACTAATCAGATTCAGAGACAAAACATGGTGACATCTAGTCTGGTAGTTAACTGTGTTCGTGGTCTTCGGGCTGGTTTAGCTAGTCTTCATGAAGTGTATAAAAGCAAGCTTGCTTCTGTACTTCAGTCCTCAACAGAGACTCGTCTGAATAAGTTTGAGTCTATGGAGGCTTTCCAGCGAGCTGCCACGTTAGACCCACGTTACAAGCTGGACTGGTGTCATGACTATGACAATGAAGTGCAAGATATTCGTGACCTTCTGACTGTGAAATACAATAGGGCAGGCAGTGTTGATCCTACAACAACAGACACTTCCCCTGCTGAACCACCGCCGATGAAGAGGAACAAGTTCATTGCCCTGACCAACCGGTCTTCTACACCAAGACCAACTCCATCAGAAACTGAGGTCTCACTCTACCTCAACCAGCCATGTCTACAGGAAGATGGTGATCACCTTGGCTACTGGAAGGCCAAGCAACCTGAGTTTCCTGTCCTCACCAGACTTGCAGCAAAGTACCTGGCCATTCCTGCTGCATTGGCTCCTGTGGAACGACTGTTCTCCATGGCTGGCAAGCTCTTCAGGCCAGAGAGGTGCAAATTAAGCGATGAAAGATTTGAGCAACTTATGATGATCAGATGCAATCCTCAGTAACTTGGACTCATTCATATTTTGTTTACTAGTACAAAGAATTAAACCATTTGAACTTTTGGTTGGTAAAGAATGTGATTGGTTTGTGTGGTAGAGCATTTTTGATAAAAAATAAAAAAGTTAATTTGAAACCTCGAATTTTTATTTCTTTCCGTTAGATTAATGGTAGATTAGAATTCATTTTGAATTGAAAAGCATTTGAATTGAATTGAATGAAATATCGACCATAATGAATTGAATTCAATTGAATTGGATTTGATTAATTCAAATTTTATTCTGAATTGGAATTGTATTGAATTGACAAAAATGAGCTGACCCCATCTCTGACCTGAACTTTTTTTTTTTCTTTTATTCTCTTCACCACTGATCGGCTCGTTAGCCGCTTGGGCGATCGGTCACGTCTCTGTTACGCACTGTTGGCAAGTACTGGGCATGCACCGGCTCCTGAATGTACCTGAACCTGCCCCAGTGTTGGTCAAGTCTTGTCTTGAAAGAGCTCACACTCGGTGCCGTCGCAACACTTTCTGGTAGATTGTTCCAAGAGTTCACAACCCTCACTCCGAAAAAGTTTGCCCTCACAGTTTTCAGGACTTACGGCTTCTTCAATCTTGAGCTGTGACCCCTTGTGGGGCGAGCGTCCGCCAGCTCCAAATAAGGACACTCGACTGAGTAGTGCCCCTTGAGATGCTTATACACCTCAATTAGGTCACCCCTTGCCCGTCTGTAGTATAAGCTAGGCAAGTTCAGGCGCTCCAATCTCTCAGGGTAGCTGAGGTGCCGCAGGGCAGGCACCAGTCTGGTGGCCCTCCTTTGAACATTTTCAACCAACTAACAGTCCCTAGCATATCTCGGGGACCAGACGGGGTGACAGTACTCCAGATGGGGAAGCACTTCACTCTTGAAGATCGTTACGAAGGACGGGCCGTTTAGATACCTGAACGACCTTCTTATAAGACCCAATAATTTATTTGCCTGATTTACCTTCTTCTCACAATGGCCCGAGAACTTCAGCTCATTGTCAACATACACACCTATGTCCTTCTCACATTCAGTCTCAAATAGTGCAGTTTCTTCATCCCGTTGGGACATATGATACGCCTCCTTACCGTCGGTACGCCTCAGGTGCATCCTCTTACACTTTGTGACATTGAATCTCAGCAGCCATTTCTTCGACCATTCCTGGAGCCCTCAGAGGTCCTTCTGCAGCTCTTCACAGTCCGCTTGGTTTTTGATTTCCCGAAATAACTTGGCGTCATCCGCAAACATTTGAATGGAGGAGTGTACAACGTCAGGCATGTCATTTATGAAACAAACAAACAACAGCAGGCCCAATACACTGCCCTGTGGTACCCCGCTTGTGACAGGTACGGATGATGATTTCGTGCCATTAATCGCTACACACTGCTTGCAGTCATGTAGAAAGTCTTCTATCCTCGCTAGGATATTTCCCAGAATTCTGTACCCTTCCAGTTTGATTTTCAGCCTTTCGTGGGGTACACTGTCGAAAGCCTTGGCAAAATCTTGGTAAATATTGTCGATATTACCACCTCGTTCCAGAATATGGGTCCAAATATCCAATACCTTGAGCAATTGCGTTAAGCCTGAGCGCCCGGCATAAAACCGGGTTGACAATCCTTTACAAGGTTGTTTCGTAGTAGATGTTCCATTGCGGCATCTCTGATAATACTCTCAAGTACTTTACATATTATGCTGGTCAGGCTCACCGGTCTATAGTTGTTCGTGGAGTGATGATCGCCCTTCTTGAAGATAGGACTCACATAAGCCACTTTCCATTCACTGGGGACCATTTGTTCATCCAGGCATTTACAAAACAGGATCTTTAGGGGCTCGGCAAGCTCGTTGCTCAACTCTTTTAGCACTCTAGGTTGCACCATGTCAGGGCCGGGACTCTTGTGGACCCTTGGCTTTGACAGTTTATTTCTAATACCCTCTTCTGTGAACACAATGTGGGTCAGTGCTGTGTCGAACCATCTGTCCTCAAACGCAGGAAGGTTAATCGCATCCTCTCTTGTGGGACACCGAGGAAAAGAAGCTGTTCAATGCCTCGGCTTTATCCTGGTCAGAATCTGCGTAAATACCATCTTCAAGCCTCAGGTCTGATACTCCTACTCGCGTTTTTAATTTCGACTTTGCAAAGCGGTAAAACGCCTTTGAGTTTGACTTGACCTCACTTGCAACCAGCCTCTGGAATTCCTTTTCAGCCCTTCTACACTCTATCTTTGCTTGGTTTCTGGCTCTTGCATACATCCTCCTGTCCTGCTCATCGTTTGACCCAACCCACATCTTGAATTTCTGGGTTTTCTTCTTAACTTTGTCGACCACCGCATGGCTCATGTGTAGGGATCCCCTCATATTCCTCGTGGCACTGGGTTTGGTCGTGGGTATGTATTTATCGATCAAATGGGTCACTTTACTAGTTATGATATTCAGCGTACTTGTAGTGTCTGCGTTCTTGTGCCTTAATGAGTCAGGTCAGTGGATACCCCTCATCTCTTCCCTCAGCCCGTTGTAATTTCCCTTGTAATATTTGCACCTTGGCCTGGTATTATCTTGAACTAGGTAACAGTTAAATCTGAATGAAAACACTATATGGTGACTGGTACCAACTGGGGCAAGGTGTTCCAGTTTGGCCACCATACCCTCTTCGTTTGTTATGATGAGGTCTAGTGGCTTGGGTGTTTGCTCCCCTCTGTAATGTGTCGGGTCTCCAGTGCTGGTCAAGTCTGGTCTTGAAAGAGCTCACACTCGGTGCCGTCACAACACTTTCTGGTAGATTGTTCCAAGAGTTCACAACTCTCATTCCGCAAAAGTTACCCCTCACAGTTTCCTGGCTTGCCGCTTCTTCAACCTTGAGCTGTGACCCCTTGTGTGGCAAGCGTCCGCCACCTCCAGCAGCCGTCTCCTAACTCAACTACAACTGGGCCTCATCCCCGTGTCTACTCAGACGCTGCCAGACCTTGTGCCCCCCCCCCGGTGCCCCCCCCACAACCCCCTCTCCTTTGACACGACACAGATCATATCCCTCTTACACGAATTTACCAACCGTATTGAAAGACTCCTTGATACACTCTGTACCGCCATCTCCAACCTACACAGACTACCCCTGCCTCCAGCTGCTACCCAGTCACCCCCCTCTTCTGGTTTGACACAACCTGGTAGCCCCCCTTTGTGCCCCTCATGCTCACGGCCTACTCCACCGCCGCCTGGCACTACTGCTGGAGTACACACCGAGCCTGTCCCGTGCCCGGCTGCCCCCTTCCAACCACCGAGCACTCATGGCTCCCCGGCCAGAATCTGCGTAACTACCATCTTCAGACCTTAGGTCCGATAAGCCGAGGTCAAGTCAAACCCACTGGAATATTTACGCCTGTACTGCTCTAAGTTCTGTGACTCCGTAAAGGTAGGTTCACGATGTAATTGTTCATGATGAACAAAGATGAACTTGTTGGACAATTTCAGAGAATAAAAATCTGTCTGTCTATCTTTTTTGATGTTGAAAACCAAACTCCATTTTTTTATAATGCGCTGCTTTAATTTTGTATGTGAATAAGTACAAAATACCGATTTATAGACATTTAACATTCCTGCAGTAAAATTCTCGTTTTTAAGACATTATTGAAATTATATATATATATATATATATATATATATATATATATATATATATATATATATATATATATATATATATATATATATATATATATATATATATATATATATATATATATATATATGTAACCGGTCGGAATTTACTGGACTTTAATTTCTCACTTGACTTGGGGTTTATTAAAATTTAATAGATGGTAATGGCAGTGGAAGCGCCCCTTTGAGAAAAATCCCGAACCAGCACAAGAACACTTAAATCTACTAAACAAAATGAATTGTCCGTGACCCGTGGAAGGATAGCGTCTGTGACTGGGATGAATGAGACACACTGTAAAATTTAGACACTTATATTCCCTCCAATACTACAAACACAATCAAATAATGGTACACCAATATGCGCACCTCTTAACTTAAACTTAAAACACTATTCTGGGGAATAAAAGTTATACATGATATAGAAATTATTAGAAACACAGGCAACAATAAATTTGAAGTATTAAGAAATGTTGCTTGCACCCATGAAACAGGCCTTAAGGGCTTTCACAAAATAATATCAGTCACTTAGGAAATGGTATTAAAAAATAAGAAATTAACTACTCTACAATGAATAGGCCTTAAGGGCTTTCAACAAAACAATATCAGCCACTGAGGAAATGGTAATAAAAAATAAGAAATTAAATACTCTACAATGAATAGGCCTTAAGGGCTTTCAACAAAATAATAGCACCCCAACAGATGCACACTTCCTAACCTAACTTAACCACTACTCTGGGGAACAAGGTTATACCTGAGATCAGAATTATGAAGAACAATTAGATGCATTAAAAGAATCAAATCACAGCATCACTCTGGTTCCACTTAATGGCACAAACATTAAAAAACAATACTATCAAAATTATTTAGGACTATTAAACTACACACGTCAAGATAATATCAGTCTGAGGAATGGTGTTAACTACACCCGTAATAAGGAAGATAAAATGTTCCTCTAGGTATCTCCTAGAGTCCTAGACTCACGGTCTCAGTGTGTGACCATTAATATACTCAGATAGCCTCAGTGTACTCCCAGTGCGTCCATGGGCAGGAAGAGAGAACGCCAGCAGGTGTCTATGGCCAGTAGGTAACACTTCTAGCTGACCGAGGACACGTCGTGTTGTGCACCCGAGTGGTAAGAACTGATCACCCACTGCTGATGCTGGTCCCGTCGTTTTAATTGTCGGGAGCACTCGTTCACTCAAGAGATCCTTTGCTACCCCGCTAAACAGTGACAGGCCTACACTGATCGGTCCAACGGCGACAATCGCCACCCTCAATCATCAACGGCAGTCTCAAACGGCAGTCAATCTCTCGCAGTCAAACTCCCGTCAACGCCGGTCAACTCCAGTCAAGTGGGTTCTGACGGAAACCCTGAAATGAACTCACTGTTAGCTCTAGTTAACTTTACCACTGCCCTATCTAAACCCTGTCCGAGATTGAATGAGACTTACTTGTTATACTGCCATAGCGCAGCACAGGTGACTAGGCCACGTGACTATTTCTGTGACTGACGCGCAGGGACGTCTTGTTTGCCTGACTGCTTCCCGTGACTGAGGGAGAGCCAGCGTCGCGTCCTCTCAAGGCGTTAGCTTAGGCCTACGTGACATATTTTCCGCCTAACTAATAACTCCTTGGGACACCCGTGACATTATTCAGACTGATAAACGATCTATAATAATTTCAAATTCAATAATAGTCCCTTAACTTCATGAATCGCATCATTATTAATTCGGTAAATTACATTTAATATCATATAGGCCTAGTTCGGCAATCTCTCGCTATGAGCAGGGAGCGCTCTCTTCCCTCCCGCGACCTTGAACGCTCAGTGTTGCCAATGGCGGGGCATTCGGAATTACTCTGAAATTTCTGAATATTACATATATATATATATATATATATATATATATATATATATATATATATATATATATATATATATATATATATATATATATATATATATATATATATATATACTGTATATTTCATGTAAATCCACAATGAAAACGTGGATAAGATAAATCTTGATAAAATCACACGGAAAAATGGTACCTGTTTGCATTTTTCCCCGTGATTTTATCAAGATATATATATATATATATATATATATATATATATATATATATATATATATATATATATATATATATATATATATATATATATATATATATATATATATATATATATATATGCTGATAACCACAAGGAAAGAAGAAAACACGAAGTTCCCAAGCGCTTTCGTGTTGTAGTGGACGTCTCCCCTACAAACTGCGTAGCTGCATCCCACCTGCGATGCTTTCCTTAGCAACCAAGCGAGCGGCGACACCAGATGGTACGGTAACCTAGCAACGAAACTAGAGACCGGTTACTTCTCAGGTTTTCCCAACATGACTCATAGAGGACTCACTGCTGCTGGGTATATAAGCTCTGTCTCTCCATTGAGATTCATTCTCTCCTCACTTCTACAACACGCAACACCTCCTCCTCTGCCGCTGCCTGGCGGCCCTCGCTTCTCCTCGCCTGCCTGGCGGTCCTCGCTCCCGCCAGCGAGCATGGCGACCCACCAGCTGTCCTTCTCTGAGCTTCCTCACCAACCAGCTTTCTCATTCTGGTCTCTCTTCTTGAACAAGCAACACCTCCTCCAGCAAGCTCCACGCTGTCAGCATTCATTCATCCAGGAGGCCAGCAACAGGCAACATATTCTCTAACGAAGCTCCTGCACATCTATCTCCTTCAACACGCTACTCACCGAACGTCTCTACTGAGCAGCTCCTCACCACACGGCACCTCCAGCACCAGACTGTCTATCATGTAACTTATATTATACAAGAAAACCACCTTAGAGTTTCCATCCATCCTGAGTGCTAGACAACATTATACCACGAATTTCTACAAATGGTGACTCCCGGAGATTAGCACTCACACAGGATGGAGGAGACACTGACCACGCTCCCAGTCTTCAAGCAGCATGGAAGAATGGCTTATCCACACAGAAGCAGCTCTGTTACTCTAAGCAGACACCAGCTCCTCTTCCTGCCCCAAGCACCACATCCTGACGACCCCAGCACACCCGTCCTGCCTCAGACGCCGACCCCGGCCCAGCAGTAACCCCTGCCGTGAGGGAAGCACAACATTCATCGCCTCCACACCCTCTTTTCTCCCTCAGGTACTCCCTGCTAATGTCCTGCACCCTGCTGGTGTCATGGACCCAGCTGCTGTCACGAGCCCTAATCCGCTTCTGCTGACGCAGCCCCTGCTCCTGACCCAGGCCCACACACTCCAGCAGGCGCATCTGACGACCCTGTACCTGTCATGAGGGAAGCACAACATTCATCGCCTCCACACCCTCTTTTCTCCCTCAGGTACTCCCTGCTAATGTCCTGCACCCTGCTGCTGTCATGGACCCAGCTGCTGTCACGAGCCCTAATCCGCTTCTGCTGACGCAGCCCCTGCTCCTGACCCAGGCCCACACACTCCAGCAGGCGCATCTGACGACCCTGTACCTGCCGTGAGGGAAGCACAACATTCATCGCCTCCACACACCCTTTTTCTCCCTTCTCCCACAGATAGTGTGTATCTAGACAGTTGTATTTCAGCGATCGGCTCATTCACGCCATCTCCGTTGTCTCACATGAGGCATGCACCGCCCGGTCTGCCTCACATGTGCTAAGCAACTCTACAGACAACAAGTCTCCTACACCGCCTGGAGGGAAGGGGGAGTATTGTAGTGGACTTCTCCCCTACAAACTGCGTAGCTGCATCCCACCTGCGACACTTTCCTTAGCAACCAAGCGAGCGGCGACACCAGATGGTACGGTAACCTAGCAACGGAACCAAAAGACCGGCGACTTTCTCGGGTTTTCCCAACATGACTCATAGAGGACTCGCGGCTGCTGGGTATATAAGCTCTGTCTCTCCATTGAGATTCATTCTAGCCTCTCTTCTACAACACGCAACACCTCCTCCTCTGCCGCTGCCTGGCGGCCCTCGCTTCTCCTCGCCTGCCTGGCGGTCCACGCTCCCGCCAGCGAGCATGGCGACCCACCAGCTGTCCTTCTCTGAGCTTCCTCACCAACCAGCTTTCTCATTCTGGTCTCTCTTCTTGAACAAGCAACACCTCCTCCAGCAAGCTCCACGCTGTCAGCATTCATTCAACCAGGAGGCCAGCAACAGGCAACATCTTCTCTAACGAAGCTCCTGCACATCTACCTCCTTCAACACGCTACTCACCGAACGTCTCTACTGAGCAGCTCCTCACCACACGGCACCTCAAGCACCAGACTGTAAATCATATAACTTATATTATGCAAGAAAACCACCTTAGAGTTTCCATCCATCCTGAGTGCTAGACAACATTATACCACGTAACCCTTCACATCTTCAGGGGTGAGTACAGTCTGTACTCACCCCTGAAGATG
Organism: Homarus americanus; assembly: GCF_018991925.1. Taxonomy (NCBI): domain Eukaryota; kingdom Metazoa; phylum Arthropoda; class Malacostraca; order Decapoda; family Nephropidae; genus Homarus; species Homarus americanus. The sequence goes on along the minus strand of NW_024722227.1, from coordinate 24,994,776 downwards.
TGAATTACACGAAAGCGCTTGGAAACTTCGTGTTTTCTTCTTTCCTTGTGGTTATCAGCTTATACCTAGATCACGCGCATCTACAGTGATTTACTTGCATCTATATATATATATATATATATATATATATATATATATATATATATATATATATATATATATATATATATATATATATATATATATATATATATATATATATATATATATATATATATTTTATAAACTGCATTGCCTTTATTAGCTACACTGTATGGAAAATAAGAAAACAGCATATATGTAGAGTATTCTATTATTCATCGTATACATGATGTTCATTACAGATGTTTGGAAGGTGGACACTGATAAAACGACATTATTGTTAATGTGTACTGTATTGTATACTGTATTGTGATAAAATGAGTTGGCGTCCTCATAAACATTAACGCCCAAATAAACATTCCTGACATCAATGTCAGCACTGACTTCTGTATAAACACTTTTGACGTTAATGAAAAGAGTAAGGCTGTATAGACATGTGACGTCACTTCAAACTGTGACGCCATATGGAGGCAACTTCACTGCTGTCTGTTCTTTATGGTGGCTGGAGACCCCTTGTTATTTTTTGTTTTGTTTTTTTGACTCATTGGAGTCTGTTGTTACGCGGGACTGGCCAGCCTTGTGTGGCAACCTTGTGCTCAGAGACTGTAGTTTACTCACTAGGTGTTGTGTTATAATAGAAGGTATTTTATTGTTTTATATTTATAGTTGTGTGAATAAGAGTTGTTCATAACCCCTTCCTGAAGATAAGTAATTTGTTACATGTAATGAGGTGGAAGGTGTATGTGATGTGGATCATCAGCAGCAACACTCCTGGGTGGTGTAGGAAGGCTTGCACACCTCACTCTGCTGGTAGGGGCTGTACACCACCTGACAATTGATGGTAAAATACACACACATGGACGGATGCCGCTGGTCGCCACTCCCCCACGACTTGTTACTGCTGCTGCTGCTCCACGTCTGACTCCATGACTTTCTTGGAGTTCCCACATTACCTCTACCGGCGCCGTCCCACGACTTCCCAGGCAATAATCCTCCTCTTCCGCTGCTCCAGGTCATCATGTCTGGGTGAGGTTCAGGACGTGGACGTGCGCGCATTGGCGAGTGTGTGAGGGCGGGGTTGGAGGATCCCATGTTAGATGTTTTCCATTGTGATGATGGCCGGTGTTGCCTACCCGGTGAGGTCTGCATGCTGGCTGTGGAGCCCCCTAACGGTATCGACGATGTGAGGGATGAGTGTGTTGCTACAGAAGGCGTGCCGGGTGATTGAGACTGCCCGCCACCGCTGAGGGTAACATGTACCCCTGGTGCCTCATCTTCTCTCAAGGATTGTGAAGCCTCAAGGCCACCGACAGAGGCGTATACAGTGTTGGAGAGCGAGCCCTGTGGGGTGAGACGTACATGAGTGTTGAAACCTTCTACCACCCGTCGGGAGTCCGCTTCTACTGGTAAATCATGACCTAAAATTACATGGCCGCGGAACCCAGGAGGGACTCTGTATCCGGGTGCGCCTGGGATTTTTTCCCCGGGGTGGATGGGAGTTCCGGGACGCTGGGCGAGCAGGGATGAGTTTCTTATTGTGTGTGAGGCGGGCATGGTCATAACGTTGACGATGGGCCCACCTGTAGTGCCAGGTAGGGTCACACTACCGCCTGGACTGGCCGGCACTAGGGGTACAGAGGTCATATCTTCTACTACGTCCGTCTGATGTACACTTCCTGCAGCCGCCTCAATCATCCACGGCCTCGACTCTGGCTGCGATGCCGACCCACGGCTCTCGTAGCCACCTTCGACCTCCTGACGATGTGTCGCAGGCATGTGCGTCTCGACTCGAGGAAGAGAATCGGGGACAGGTGTGTGAAGCTCGGGTGGGGTAACGTGAGGTCCCTCCCTGTGAAGGTGCTGTGAGGGGATGTGAGGCTGAGGAGGAGGGAAGTGAGGATCCTCAGTAGGGAGGTGTTGTGGGGTGATGTGAGGCTGAGGAGGAGGGAAGTGAGGATCCTCAATAGGGAGGTGTTGTGGGGTGATGTGAGGCTGAGGAGGGAAGTGAGGATCCTCAGTAGGGAGGTGTTGTGGGGTGATGTGAGGCTGAGGAGGAGGGAAGTGAGGATCCTCAATAGGGAGGTGTTGTGGGGTGATGTGAGGCTGAGGACCCTCGCTGGGGAGGTGCGGGGTGGTGGTCTGCACCTGGTGCACCACAATGGGTGGATCAGGCACCACCAGTCCTTCCTGTTCGTCATAATGTTCCTCTGGTGACTCTGTAGACGACGTCGCCGTCGTGGTGGGTTGGAGGTGGTCATTATCCAGCTCTAGCGGATCCAGTCTAAATATCTGAGGCCCCAGATCAAAGTAAGGCGCCTGTTGACCAGTAAGCGGGTTGTAATCACTGTCATAGTATTCAGAACCGGGGTGGTCATATGTACCATAATCATAGTGCGGGAGAGAACCCATCAGGTCTCCTGGGCTTGGGGCAGGACCCAAGCGGCCCTGGGAGTAGGTTGCTAAACCCACTTGCCCACCATGAGTGGACTCCTCAGACACCCCAACACCTTCCTCAATATGGGGACGGGTGTGAAGTGGTGCTTTGCCCACCTCGCTCTTCCTGGGCGGCGTCCCGGCACCGCCCGTCATCCCACCGTTGTCGATAACGTATTTGCTGTCAGGGGAACTGACGGTTTGGGACGGGTAAGCGGCCACTTCGGGCACCATGTGAGGCTGGTGGACAGTTTCCATTATGTTGCTTAACATGTCATGGGTCATAGAAGAGTGACTAGGTGCACTGGGAGCGACTGGTTGATCAACTAGTGGCGCATCCTCACGCCCTCCTCCCAGGACGAGACCTGCACGATTCAAGTCGTCAGTCACCAGTTCTTCCTGACCACTATCTGGACCCACCTGTTCACTGAGGAAAGGGAACTCGTGGGTTACTTCGCCCGGCGTAAAATCTTCATGTAAATATTGATCTTCAGTAAATCCCTCGGATCCTAGTCCAGGCTGAAAGAAGTCTCTTGATGAAAACTCATCCTGCACTCGACCCCCTCCTTGTGTATAACCTTCTGCAGAGACCTGAGGGGGAGGTGGGTGGTGGTCGGGGTGGGGTGGAGGCGAGGGTTGGGTATTCGCCAGGTGATGAGAGCCACTGCTGGAGTGTGCAACACCCAGGAAGGACCCTCCGGACACGTCGCCCGCGAGCGAGGCCAAGGCAGAGCCCCCAAAAGGAGTCATCACAGCAGAAGCCAGACCCTGACCCCTCAGTCCACTACCGTCGGGTTGGTGCTGCTCTGGCGTGAAGTCCATCTGTGCGTGGGTGTTGGCGGCGGCGGGGCCGTGGGCCTGGGCTCCCGCACTACCTCCTTGCTGGGTGGAACCAACATTGGAAACAAGCAGGGGAGCACCCTCGTTTGTGGATACCTCGGCCCTGGAGGAGGAGTGAGCACCCATCTGAAGGTGCGCCTGCGACTGGTGACCATTACTATGCGTCATGGCCAGCCCCTGTACCCCGTGCATGTTGCCCATCACTTGTGTTTGGCTCATCCCGCCTGAGTGACCCATGCTCTGAGCCTGGGCAGAAAAGAACCCTCCGGCGCCAGAGCTGCCCACCACCTGTGTGGCTGGCCCAGATCTCATCACAGCACCCGCCACGGCCCCACGCACCCCACTACCCATCTGTGCCTGTGTCTGTACCTGTGACGGTCCAGGATAAAAGTCGTCGCCATCGGTGACGGGTGTCTGTCCAGCATGTGGGACTCCCAGCTGGAGCAAGGGGTCAGCGGCGTCGCTCTGCTCGTTACTGAGTGGGAAGTCGTCTGCGGGAGGGTGGAGGGCTGCCCTCTGGTCCTCGTTGTTATCAGGGTACTCGCCGTTTCTCGCGTTACTTCTCTTACTCTGACCCTTGATGCTCCCACTGGCGTCTACTCCGGCGTCGTACCTGTAGTAGATCTGTCCGTCCTTAACGATGGTCTCTGGGATGGTAAAGCTCCTGACGCTAGGCCTGGTGTGATACCTGCCTAATGTAGCTGCCTCATCCTCGCTGCCACTCTCTTCCCCTGACTCCTGGTAGAAATCTCGGTAGTGCCTGAACCCTTGACCATTTTCATCTGCCCTGACGAATGTAGGGGACAAGTATGGCTCCTCCTGCAGGATCACCGGCTTACGTGAGGCTTCCTCATCACCAGAAGTGTCTGGAAAGCAACAAGAACACGTGGTATAATTCTATGACTCAACCACAACACCTACTCACCCAGGTAGATAATACTAGTGGCGGACAGCACCAGAAATCGACAACACAAATGATAGCCAGTGTGTCTCAACTCTGTCTGTGGTACTGTACAGTATAATATACTGGTACACTACATGTAACTCTATTGTATGGGTGGTATGGGTGTACTGAGTTATTACTAGAATACTAATAAATAATAATAATAATAATGATAATAATAAAAATAATAATAATATTATTATTATTATTATTATTATTATTGTACTAGATGGTGTACCCGGCGTGCCAGGTTTGTTTTATGGAGGGCAGCTCATATAACCTATATATTTCCATGCGTACTCTCTCATCATGATTAATATTATTATCAGTAGTAACAGTAGTAGAAGAAATTGTAGAAGAAAAGTTTTTGTAATTTCAAAAATCTTTTAAATCCGTTCTCGAACACATTTATATATGTGCACGAAAAATTAAGTTTATGTGTCGTCGTCCTTGTGTGGAGTAAAGATTATCTGGGAACTGGAGATGACGACACGTAAGGTATGGTAGAATTCTCATTGTAATTTTGATATTATTTTGGTTTTCTCGGGAGTTCAAAGAAGATTTGCTGGACCTGCAAGCTTTCGTTGCCTCTGGGCCTAAAAGCCAGTAGTCTTTTAATATAAGAACATAAGAATGGAGGAAACTTCAGCGGGCCAATTGGCCCATACTAGTCAGTCCTATTTACACTCAACCACTATTGCTCATATATCTATCCAACTTATGTTTGAAGCCATCCAGCGTATTTGAGTTAATGATGAAGTTTGGTAACTTGTTCCACTCGTCCACTACTCTATTTCCAAACCAATGTTACCTATTTCGCGCCTAAATCTAAATTTTTCTAATTTAAAACCATTGTTACGAGTTCGCCCCTGGTTGGATAGTTTGAGTACCTTTGTAATGTCCCCTTTGTTTAGCCCTGACTTCCATTTATACACCTCTATCATATCGCCCCTCACTCTACGTCTCTCGAGGGAGTGCAAATTAAGATGCTCTAACCTGTCTCTGTACTCAAGGTTCCTAATGCCGGGATTAGTCTTGTCATTCTCCTCTGAATTTTTTCCAAGGATTCTATATCCATTCTGTATTACGGTTACCAGAATTGAACTGCATAATCCAAGTGAAGTCTCACAAGCTCAAGATATAGTTTTAGGATGACCTCTCTAGTCTTGTAACTAACACTCCTTTGTGAACCCAAGTACTTTATTAGCCTTGTTTCGAGCAATTGCACATTGTTTACCTGGCTTAAGATTCCTACTTATCATTACTCCTAAATCTTTCTCGCAGTCGGATTTCTCAATAACATCGTTGTTCATCTGGTATCTGGTTTCCCTGTTTACATCTCCTATACTGAGTACTTTACATCTGTCCATATTGAATTTCATCTGCCATTTTTCAGACCATTCGAAATTTTTTTTAGATCTTCTTGTAGTTTTGCCGAGTCCTCGTCAGATTTAATTACACGCCCTATTTTAGTGTCATCAGCAAATTTACTTATGTTGCTGTCTATGCCGATATCTATGTCGTTTATGTATATAATAATGGTCCAAGTACTGAGCCTTGGGGAACTCCACTAGTGACGTTGCTCCAATGGGATTTAGTGCCGTTAATGCTCACTCGCTGTTTCCTGTCCTGTAACCACGCCCTAACCCATTTTAGAATATCTCCTTTAATGCCCTAAGCCTCCAATTTTCTTATTAGTCTTTCGTGGGGGACTCTGTCGAAGGCTTTGCTGAAGTCGAGATATACCACATCATAATTGTGCCTCTCGTCCACTGATTCGAAAACTGATGAAAAGAATGTTAATAGATTAGTTAGACATGAACGCCCACTTGTGAAGCCATGTTGGGAATTATTGATCAACTTGTGCCTCTCCAGGTGATTTCGAATAAAGTTTGAAATGATTGCTTCCAGTAATTTGCCTACAATTGATGTCAGACTGATTGGACGGTAGTTAGAGGATAGTGATCTATCTCCCTTATTGAAAATCGGTATTATATTCGCTATCCTCCTGGATTCTGGTACTACACCTGTTTTTAAGGACATGTTAAACAACTTTGCTAAGGGCATACTAAACTCTTCCTTTCATTCCTTTAAAACTCTGGCAAATATCTCATCAGGACCGGGTGACTTATTAGGCTTTAGTTTGTCTATTTGCTTACTAACATCGTTACTAGTCACTACTATCTGGCTTAATTTATTTTCTTCTCTATCTCTGTATAGAGTCGGTGCCTCGGGTATCATGTTTAAATTTTCGGTGGTGAAAACTGTTGAAAAATATTTAATCAGATTACTGCTCATTTCTCCGTAGTTATCAGTTAGCTCGCCGGTATCTGACTGTATTGGTCCAATCTTTTCTCGTGTTTTAGTTTGATACATTTGATAGAATTCCTTGGGGTCTGACTTCGCCTCCCTTGCTACCTTCAGTTCATTATTCCTCTTTGCTTTTCTTATCTCGGGTGAAGATCGTGGTAAACTTCACCACGATTTATTCTCCTACTTCTAGCTTTCCTTTGTCCAATAATATTCTTTAAATAACTATTTATCCATTTAGAGTCATTGTTGTTTGATCTGAGGTCATTGTTTTGATAACTTAGAAATGTGTATAATAAATTAAGCATGCCGCAGAAACATTTATTCCTAAACATACACGAATTGTTGTATGTTTAACTCTGGTACAATTTTATTTTATTCATACACACTAAACGACATCTTGACCCCCCAACACACACAGGTTCCAAAAACTGTATCTTGCCAGCTTTTAACACCTGGTATGCTCTTTATGTGAGTCAGAAGCATCCGCACAGACACATTTACGAGCCACACACAATATTAAAGTACATATCTTCAAGAATCTGGGTTTAGGCGTGAAAATAGGTCAGGCAGGCACTCACTTGTCAGGGACTGCGTGACGACAGTTGGTAACTCCATGACGGGCGGTGCTCCTGAGGGCGGGTCTTCAACCTTAGACGTCGGCCTCGCTACCACCCTGGTGTGTGGTCCTGTGAGAGACTTCGTCCTCGGCCTTGCTCTGACCCTGGGTAGGGTGTGTGGTCTCGGCAGGGGCCTGGTTTGTGGTGTCTGGCTAATGCCACTGTGTCCTCGATCACGACTCCTACCAGATCGACGGTCCTGAGGCAGCCGCGAGTACTCTTGACGTCGATCCACATTCCTCTTGCTTCTGCGGTGTCCTGTGTGTTATGGCTGTTTTAGTGGTATTCCTAATGTAATTTAAAAGCTAACAATTCGAGCAAGGTACTGTAAATATCAGCATGAGTTACATTTTGTTAAATATTAATGATATGACTAAAATCTAACTTTATAATGTGACGAGACTCCCCCCCCCAAAAAAATCCTGAAAATATAACAAAAAAAATTCCAATGCGGTATGTAACAGAGAAGAACCGTATTGATAATAATGCGAGAAAAGGTTAGATATGTATAGTATATACGAACGTTGATTGTTAACTTTTGCTACGGTTGATGATGAACCAGCTAACTGACAGAGAGAGTAGTGGTAAGAAATCTATTCATTCATTTATTATTGTAATACACGTTCTCTTTGGTTCAATATACATATAAACAGTGTAAGTTTACACACGATAACAAGCTGTAGGTCGATTTAGGCCCACTTCACACGAGCTTGTTTTTCCTTCGCAGAAGTACCCGGGCGGTTTAGAAATTAATAAGAATGTTTTTTTTAGAAATTAATAAGCTTGTTTTTTCCTGCTCGACAAAAATGGGGGCTGGAAGTGCCTGTGATTATTGTCAGCTATGTTCTGTATTTTTAAGTATTTTTGCTTTATATATATATATATATATATATATATATATATATATATATATATATATATATATATATATATATATATATATATATATATATATACAAGTAAATCACTGTAGGTGCGCGTGATCTAGGTATATGCTGATAACCACAAGGAAAGAAGAAAACACAAAGTTCCCAAGCGCTTGTAGTGGACGTCTCCCCTACAACTGCCTACAACTGCCTACAACTGCGTAGCCGCAGCCACCAGCTGCTACTATCTTCCCTAGCAACCAAACTAGCGGCCCAAGCGGGGGCGTCACCAGATGCCACCGTATCCTAGCAACTGAGTCAAAAGACCGGCTACTTCTCGGGTTTTCCCTACATGACTCACGGCTGACTCACGGCTGCTGGGTATATAAGCTCTGTCTCTCCATTGAGATTCATTCTGCCTCTCTTCCTGAACAAGCAACACCTCCTCCACCGCTGCCTGGCGGTCCTCGCTCCCGCCAGCGAGCATGGCGACCCACCAGCTGTCCTTCTCTGAGCTTCCTCACCAACCAGCTCTTATTCTGCTCTCGGTTCCTGAACACGCAACACCTCCTCCCAGCAAGCTCCTCGCTGTCCAGTTTTCATTCAACCAGGAGGCCAGCAACAGGCAACATCTTCTCTAACGAAGCTCCTGTACATCTACCTCCTTCAACACGCTACTCACCGAACGTCTCTACTGAGCAGCCCCTCACCACACGGCACCTCCAGCACCAGACTGTCTACCATATAACTTATATTATACAAGAAAACCACCTTAGAGTTTCCATCCATCCTGAGTGCTAGACAACATTATATTACGAAACCCTACAAATGGTGACTCCCGGAAAAACGCACTCACACAGGATGGAGGAGACACTGATCACGCTCCTAGTCTTCAAGCAGCATAGAAGAATGGCTTATCCACACAGAAGCAGCTCTGCTACTCTAAGCAGACACCAGCTCCTCTTCCTGCCCCAAGCACCACATCCTACCGACCCCAGCACACCCGTCCTGCCTCAGACGCCGACCCCGGCCCAGCAGTAACCCCTGCCGCCCCTGACGCGGCCTCTGTTCCTGAGTGCGGACCCACACACACACCCCTCTTTTCTCCCTCAGGTACTCCCTGCTAATGTCCTGCACCCTGCTGCTGTCGTGGACCCAGCTGCTGTCACGAGCCCTAATCCGCTTCTGCTGACGCAGCCCCTGCTCCTGACCCAGGCCCACACACACCCCAGAAGGCGCATCTGACGACTCCGTACCTGTCGTGAGGGAAGCACAACATTCATCGCCTCCACACACCCTTTTCCTACCTCTCTCTTCCCACAGATAGTGTGTATATTGACAGTTGTATTCAGCGACCGGCTCATTCACGCCATCGCCGTTGTCTCACATGAGGCATGCACCGCCCGGTCTGCCTCACATGTGCTAAGCAACTCTACAGACAACAAGTCTCCTACACCGCCTGGAGGGAAGGGGGAGTATTGTAGTGGACTTCTCCCCTACAACTGCGTAGCCGCAGCCACCAGCTGCTACCATCTTCCCTAGCAACCAAACGAGCGGCAAGGCAGGGGCGTCACCAGATGTCGCAGTATCTTAGCAACGGAACCAAAGACCGGCGACTTTCTCGGGTTTTCCCAACATGACTCATAGATGACTCACGGCTGCTGGGTATATAAACTCTGTCTCTCCATTGAGACTCATTCTGGCCTCTCTTCCTGAACAAGCAACACCTCCTCCTCCGCCGCTGCCTGGCGGTCCTCGCTCCCGCCAGCGAGCATGGCGACCCACCAGCTGTCCTTCTCTGAGCTTCCTCACCAACCAGCTCTTATTCTGCTCTCGGTTCCTGAACACGCAACACCTCCTCCCAGCAAGCTCCTCGCTGTCCAGCATTCATTCAACCAGGAGGCCAGCAACAGGCAACATCTTCTCTAACGAAGCTCCTGCACATCTACCTCCTTCAACACGCTACTCACCGAACGTGTCTACTGAGCAGCTCCTCACCACACGGCACCTCCAGCACCAGACTGTCTATCATATAACTTATATTATACAAGAAAACCACCTTAGAGTTTCCATCCATCCTGAGTGCTAGACAACATTATACCACGAATTCCTACAGTCTACTTAGTCTCTTTGCCTAATTGTCGCCATGTTAGTAGTGTTCCCCAGTGGGAAGTGATTGTGAGGAAACTGTGGACAGTACAAGTTAATAATATACTAAATAAATGTATTATTATTCATATTTAAGTATAACATACTCGTGATGATGATAATAATAATACCGTATATCTGTATATCTTAGTGATAAACCAAAACACACACACACACACACACACACATATATATATATATATATATATATATATATATATATATATATATATATATATATATATATATATATATATATATATATAATGATAATAACTGTAATATATATTACAGAACAACGTCATGGCAGCTCCTGATAGCCTATAACTGAAAACCATTTTCTTATTTGTCAAATTTCGTGAGTGTGAAAAACACGTTCGTGTGAACACGTGCCTTCTAGAAATATTCCTGAGCGTGAAATTTCCCTCTCAGGACAAACACGCTCTTGTGAAGCTGGCCTTAACCAAGGCTCAACCAGGTAAACCGTTTAAGGTTATTTCCATTGCGGATCTTTTGGTTAGATTATTTTTTTTATTAATTTACAAAGAAAATTCCATGGGGATATACCCCACTCAATAAGATTTCACTGTGAAAATAACACGAATTTTTGAGAATGGCAAAACAGTTCTCAAAAATCATTCTCAGACACATGTTTTGTTTTGCTAAAACTAGGGAACCATGATGCCATTGAGCTTAGCAATAGCTGATAAACTGAATCTCACGAAACGTTGATACTGGAAATGACAGAAGATTGTAACAAAACCAAAAATGAAAAAAAATGAAAAGGTGGAAGAATAGGAAAAGAAGATCAAGGTGAAAAAAATAAAAATAATTAAATACTAAAACGAAGACAATAATGCGAATAAACTGAAAGAAACGAAAAATAACTTAAAAGAAAAGAAAAATAAATTAAAGCACAAAGAAGAAACCAAAAGAATAACAGGATAACAAACTAAAAAAAAAACGAGTGAAAGAAAATTAGCGTTACCGCCAACGAAGCGGTAAGTATGTGACGTCTGGATAAGAAGACCCATGCACGTGGACTCAATGATATTTAATGGTCAAAATCTGTCAACACATTACTCATGATCTGTGGATTACAAGTTAGGTGACAACAGCTTCATATCGTATACAATGGCAACAACATTTACTACGTGACTTATGTGATAATTACAAAGACGTATACATAGTGTTACCGCAAGCGGTGCATAATTATGATGACATAAACAAATGTTATGTTAGGCTGTAACTCACAATGTAGAGTGTTGAGATGGTTGAAGATGAGAGGCCCAGAAGGAGGTTGGAGGGTGTGAAGGGAGTTTGTTTATGTATAATTATAATCACCTGACTCAGCCATGCCTGACCAGCCAAGGGGCCAGGCTATAGGGTGGGCATTTCTGCATAGCTACCCATATCTTAGAGTCAACACCTACCCTGGCTCTTCTAGACTTTCACGTAAGGTTAACTAGTACTTATTGTGTACACAGGTAGACTGTGTCATTGTTTTTGTGTTAAGATTAGACTAATTACATAGCCATGATGAATATATATTGATTAAACATTTATGTAAGAGTGCCTATGTATGACTCATTTGAAATACTAAATGAATTGTATTCAACAGGTTTGACCGAATTATAATGTTCGGTATGACGAGAAGTATTATTCACCCTCAACCGTCTGATGGAGGTTACAGTCAAACGTGAATGTCTACCAACGCGCGGGCAGCAGTAACCAAGGTCAACTCAACTCAACCCACTGGAGGGATGCGCGAGCGCGCGCGTTCGTGCCACGGATTACAGCAACGCCCGTAGATTTACAGTGGCGATAATACTTGAACCTTTTGTTATTGAAGAAAATAATGTTGTCAGAGTGAGCTCAGCCACTCTTAGTGTAGCTTGGCTCACCAACACTCGTCACTCGAGGGACGAGTGTAATAATAATAATAATAATAATAATAATAATTAACGGTTTATTGAAAAAGCTTGGGAGCCAGAAGGCTGAAAATATACAGTTACATATTTGGGGAATGGGTTTCGAATTACAAATAATATACATGTAACATAAGTGATACAAATAAGATATATAATAACTAGATGGGGAAAAGCTCAAACTACAGTGCATTTCAACATAGTGACAGTGCAAGAAGTAGTATTTACTGGAGTGAATACACTGGTTTATTACAAGTTATTGATAATTTTACAATGGTTGGGACTGGGCTGTTCTTATAGTGATTAGTTCGCACGTATGGGCTGGATGCGGTTGTGGTGTCGAACAGCAATTCTCGGCTAGGGATCTCAGGTGGTAGTAGGAGCCGTGTCGAGGATGTAGAAGCCCACAAATTTGAAGATGAGGTCGGTGATGGTCAGTGAGAGTCGAAAGGGTCAGTGTGGAGCGCTTCTTGAGGAGAGGGAAGGAGAGAATAATCTTGCATGCCCCTTTGCACTTTTTTTAGGTGTTTACGTTGTGTGGCATTTAGGAGGAAGACCAGGTAGGGGAGGCATAGAGCTGGGAAGTATGAATGTTGTGTAAACACTGAGGAGCCTGGGCAGGAACTCCGAGGACTTGAGTCGGCGGAGGAGGGAGAGGAAACTGGAGGATTTGACAACTTCACTGACGTGTGGTTTCCAATTTAGTTTGTTGTCTAGTGACGCCGAGGAGCCAGAATCTACAACCTGGAGTGTGTTTGGACCAAATGGAGGAGGTGGGACTATGTCGCGGAGAGGTTGATGTGCATAACCATGGTCTTGCTGGGTGACATGGTTGTTGGTGGCCCAGTTTAGAGACTGTTCAATAAATCCTGAAGGGCGTGTAGTCGAGCAGAATTGTTGACGCTTGATCCCAATGGTGGAGTTGTTTACATATTTCCAGCGAGCAGGGTTTTAGGCATCATTGATGAGCATAAGGAAGCAGAGTGGTCTGGTCCCATCTTGGTGCTGGGACGCCACAGGTGAGTGACTGAAGGAAACAGCTCGGAAGCGTACAGCTACGGTCACTGAGGAAGTCTAAGCTGGTATAAGATTCCTCCGGGAGGTCAATAGCTTTGTTGATATTATGAGGTCGACTAGGTCGAATGCTTCAGTGAAATCAATGAAGGCGACAGCTACAGACGTTTTTCTCTCGAGATGGCGGTGAGTGTGGGTGGATGTGTATCCAGCTAGTAAGGCAGAGTGATGGGTTGTCAGACCACAGCTTACATCTCAGAAACAGTCCAGACCTGACCCACATCAGGAGGTCATGTGGAGGGTAACCTCTCGGCTGCCCAAGGTTACAAATCAACCAGGCCCTCCACATGTCACATGGCCCCAACAAATATGTAAGACACAGTGAGCAAAAACACTCCTGTCCTCCCCCCATACGACCTACTGTACATCTAAGACAAGGCCCAGACCTAACCTCACATAAGCCAGGTAAAATGTAACCCGTCGGCTGGGGCCACAAATCAACCAGAGCCTCATGTCACACGGTCCCACCAACGATGTTAACAGGCAAGCATTCATCTGAAGATTTCCAGAATATACAACAACTTATAGTCTCAAAAAGTCCAGACCTGACCCTACATTAGCGAGGGCAAATGTAAGGAGACCCTTCGCCGCCCCCAGATCAGCTCAACCTGACGGCTGGTCTTCCAATATATAGGATGTCCTAGTCCTCCTCACGAGAGTGTGTCTTGTAACCAAGAAGGGCCAGCTACTAAGTCCCCAGTGCCACTGAGAGAAGCCCGCCACTAAGTGTAACGAAGTCTCAGCCGGGTCCATCGACAGAGTGCTGTCAACTCAACGGTAACAGTAAGTGCTGGCTGTGTAGACGGTAGAAGTGGGTGATCCCTAACCTCCCCAACGACGACTTAGTGAAGTGCCCATTCTAATTGTGAGGTTAGGTTATACGAGAATACCATAGTCTATCATAAATTGTGTACGAACCCCCATTAATCCCCCTATTGAACTAGTAAAAAAAAGCTAACACGCATTGGTGTTTTATATACTACACTTGTACTATGCCTGTGTTAATATACAGTGTTAACATCACACCCTCGAGACACGCTACCATTTCCTCTCGCTATAATACTCTACTACTATAAACTCCTAGCTTACCTCTTCATGTGAGATTTTGTCTCATTATAAGTGCAACGTCCGTGTAAATCTCGCATCGATAATAGTTAAACCTTGTTAGTCCAGAAAATAGTCTTGTCTGGGTGATCTTGATCATTCCCAGTGTAGTGCATATGAGAATGAAAACACTATGTCATTATTGTTGTTCGACGTAAGTGCAGAACACAATTAGCAGTCATAATTGACTGAAGTGATATTGCTTTGTAAATAACCCAAATATCAATGTAAAGTCTGTAATGACTATCAGTGAAGGAAAGGCAATGGAGGAGAAACAAGCTCTGGAAAAGGCTCGTACCCAGTGTGTTCCAGAGCACATGGATTAGCAGCAGGGTGCTGCATTTAAATTCTGAGCATGTCAGTGAGGGAGAGGCCAAAGAGGGTAAAAAGATTACGTTGCTGTTTCTTGTGTCTGAGGCCACCTTGTCGCTGAGTGTTGGTCACGCTCAGGTGTGGCACTGATGGGTGCAAAGAGAAGCATTCTAGACTGTTGCATCAAGAACAAAAGGGAGGCACTTACTGCAAGTATGTCAAACACAGACAAGGGTGCATGCAGCTTTTAAATTCTTCTGGTCTCGCGGAAACAGGAGTCAGTGGCAGGCACCTTTGATGGAAGCCAACGATTAAAGTTCGTACATGGCCGAAAAATAGGCCATGTCTATGCTACAGGACAAAGGACGCCCATGAAAACCCATATGAAAGCTGCGAAAGCTTATTATCTGACTATTGACGAAAAAATGCCAAGCTTGTACTGCCCATAGTGAGTGTGAAGATCTGGGAAAGGACTCACACCAACGAAATCACACTGCAATTTTAGCTCTCTTGACTCAGGCAGCGACAGGTCGTATTGCACCAAAGATCTGGCATGGTGAAACTAAGGAAAGGGACACCTACCCTGGTAAACTATGGGTACACACTTACCCAAGAGATGATAACACTGAAATAGCTGGAGGTAGATATAAAAGTGGTTGGCGCAGGCATGAAACGAGGCAGAACCATACTATCCCTAAAGTACTATTATACAAAATTTCCCCAACGCTGCAATAACCTCAGAAGCTAACACAAGTGATGTCTCAAGGTGGACCCATCTGCGAGGTGTGTGGAATTGGCTCAGAATTGCAGAGCAACAGCATAGAAATTCTTGATAGGACAAGATGTGCCACAGGCCCTGGTACCCTTGGAGGTCAGAGCAGGAAGGGATGGAATGCCATTCACCATAAAAACGCGACTGGGTTGGACAGTAAATGGACCGGTGGGGCACCAAGACGCACAAGGATTTTGCATGTCAGAATGCCTGATGACCGAAACTGTCGTGAGTCCTGAAATCCGTCTGGAAAGACAAGTTAAGCTTTTTTGGGAGCTGGAAAGTGGGGACACAGGAGCCTTGCAGTCAGCAGCTCATTCACTTGAGGTCAAAAGAGTGTTGAGGCTATGGTCAGAGACAGGCATCAAAACTAATGGTCATTACCAATTTCCCATACCGTTCCGTAATGAGAACACGGAACTCCCAAACAACAAGGCGTCGACTAGATGGGCTTTGAAGGAGACTATCCAAGGACGCACGGCTGCGACAAGGATACGTAGAGGAAATAAATAAACTGCTTGCTGAAGGATATGCTGAATCAGTGCCTAAGTGCCAGTTGGAGTCAGATACTGGACTGGTCTGGTATCTGCCTCATCACCCGGTGTTGAACCCAAATAAGCCAAACAAAGTATGCATAGTTTTTGACTGTGCAGCCAAACACAAAAGGACATCGCTGAACTACCAGGTACTACAAGGTCCAGACTTCAACAACAAATTACTTGGAGTCCTGTTTAGGTTTCGCCAAGGAACTACAGCCATCATGGCAGATGTGGAGGCTATGTACCATCAAATCCATGTAGCGCCAGAACACCGAGATGCGTTAAGATTCCTCTGGTGGGAGAATGGGGACCTGAGTAGAGAGCCAGTAACTTACAGGATGAAGGTGCACATCTTTGGTGGGGTGTGGAGCCCTTCATGTGCAACTTACGCTCTCCGGCGCATATTTCAAGACCACAGATCCGAGTTTCCCGACATGGTGGCGCAAGCGGAAGTCAACTTCTACGTTGACGACCTGCTCATGTCGCTGGACTCATCAAATGAAGCATCAATGTTAGCGTGTCAGCTTCGAAAACTGTTGGCGCGTGGAGGATTTCGGTTAACTAAGTGGGCCAGTAATCACAAAGGAGTGTTGGCTACCATCCCAACGGAGGAGAGGCAAAATGCACTGAAGGAAATTGATCTGAGGCAAGACAAATTGCCAATGGAGCGAGCCCTGGGGGTTAGGTGGCTCCTGGAAGGTGATCAGCTCGCCATCAAGGTGCAACCAAATTCAAGGCCAGCGACCAGGGGAGGAGTACTAAGCCTGGTCAGTTCTATTTATGACCCACTGGGGTTCGTGGCCCCATTCATCATCAGGGCTAAAATATTATTTCAGTGTGAATGCAGGCGTCGATTAGGGTGGGACGAACCTTTGTCGGCTGTTAATCACACGACCTGGAGCACCTGGCTAGGAGAACTGGCCCACCTAGGGAAATTAAGGGTACCCAGATGCCTAAAAACAGCATGTGCTAAAGAAATCATCTCAGCACAGCTGCACACCTTCTGCGATGCATCGCAAGCTGCTTACGGTGCGGTGACCTATCTGAGAATGGTAGACTCTGGAGAAAGTATCCAGTGCTCTTTCGTGTATGGACGGGCCAAGCTGGCCCCACTCAAGCAACTGACAATACCAAGGCTGGACCTTTGTGCAGCTGTCCTGGCAGTGAACGCTGATCGAACGATTCGCCGAGAAATGACCATGACCATACACAAATCTTATTTTTGGACGGCTAGCATGCTAGTCTTGCACTGCATCGCCAATTCGACCAGACGATTTCAAACGTTTGTAGCCAACAGGATAGCAGTCATACAAGAGCTGTCAAGAACTGACCAGTGGAGACATGTCCGCACTTCGCTGAACCCAGCAGATGATGCAACTAGGGGATTACCTGTCCTGGACCTGGTTGCAGGATCTCGGTGGATACGAGGTCCTGACTTCCTACTCAGTGTTGAAGAACGGTGCCCAAAGGGAAAGGAACTGCCAGCAGTTCTGAACGACTTACTGGAGGTGAAACGAGAAATACACCAGAGATCTGTAATTGCTCTGGCAGTGAGCGAGCAGTCAAGGTGGTCCCTCGCCAAAATGTGGCTCAGGTACTCATCATGGTACCGCTTGGTGAAAGGGGTGGCATGGATTAAAAGGTTCATTTGGTGGCTTGGATCCAGTACAAGGACCGCAGACCTGCGCCTCAAACTGAAGAGGCTAAGCACTGAGGAACTACAGTCGGCTGAGCAGACAATTATAAAATTGGTGCAGAAAGAGGCTTATGAGAAAGAAATCCAAACTGACATAAAGGGTGAGCTGCCGAAGGACAATAAGCTATATAAACTGGAACCTTACTTGGACGAGCGAACGTTGCTCAGATCAAAGGGAAGAATTAAAGGAACCCTTCTTGGGCGAAGTGGTGAGGAGCCAATCTTGCTGCCTAGAGACCACCACATCACCGAAATCATAGTGCGGGAGATGCACGAAGAGAGAGCCGGACATGCCGGACGAGAACACACGATGGCGTGTGTGAGGCAAAGGTGTTGGATTCCCCAGGGCAGACGCTTGCTTGATAGAATCATACGACGCTGTGTAGTGTGCCGACGGAACAACTGGAGAAGTCGGCATCAAAGGCAAGCTGACTTACCATTCATTATCAAGGTAGGGAGGAAACAGGTTAAGCGCTGGGGATGTCTGTTTACATGTCTAACTATTAGGGCTGTTCATCTAGAAGTCTTGGCCTCATTAGACACAGATGCCTTCCTCAACGCAATATCAAGGTTCTCACGACGCAGAGGTACACCAAAGCGTATTAGGTCGGATAATGGGACAAACATGGTACGGGCAGCCAAGGAGCTCAAACTGGCAGTGAAAAGTTGGGAGCAAGATGACAGAATCAGAGGTGCCTTACTGAAAGCAGATATTGATTGGGTCTTCAATCCACCAGCTGCCCCATACATGGGGGGAGTATGGGAAAGGCAGATTCGCACAGTAAAGAAGGTTTTGCAGACGATTGTGGGCTCACAAGTTTTAGACGATGAACGTCTGCAAACACTGTTCTGTGAAAAGGAAGCCATAGTTAATGAGAGGCCAATCACCCCGGTTCCAAACACTCCAAATGAACCAAAGGCTCTCACTCCTGCTGATCTTTTGCACTTAAGTCAAAAGGGTAATCTTCCCTTAGGTGGAAGGTCAATAGGCGAATCATACCACAGAAGGTGGAAGCATGTCCAGTACCTTGCAGATCAATTTTGGAAGCGCTGGCTGACGGAGTACCTCCCTCAACTCAGAACTCGACAAGTGCATTTCAGACCACGGCGCAACTTTCGCCCTGGTGACCTAATCATTATAGCAGAAGCAAATAGTCCACACAACAAATGGCACCTTGGTCGAGTGATGGAAGTCAAGGCTGGCGAGGATGGATTTGTCCGACAGGCAGTGGTTAAGACGACGACGTCCACAATGTTGGGACATGTGACAAAATTATGCTTGTTGGAGGGAGCAATGGAAAGGGTTGACGGAGTCGGCCAGGAGAATGAATTGGGTATCCACACATGAAGATGGTGATGTCCGAACGTCAAAGGACCGAGATGTCCTAAGGAGCTGATAAGTACCACAAGCCCGAGGGCAGCTTAGTCACAAGAATGTGACAAAGTTAAATACCACCAGCCTGAGGGCAGCATAGTCACGAGAACGTGACAAAATTAAAGTTAAATACCACCAGCCTGAAGGCAGCATAGTCACGAGAACGTGACAAAATTAAAGTTAAATACCACCAGCCTGAGGGCAGCTTAGTCACGAGAATGTGACAAAGTTAAATACCACCAGCCTGAGGGCAGCTTAGTCACAAGAATGTGACAAAGCTAAATACCACCAGCCTGAGGGCAGCATAGTCACGAGAATGTGACAAAATTAAAGTTAAATACCACCAGCCTGAGGGCAGCTTAGTCACAAGGACGTGGCAAAGTTAAATACCACCAGCCTGAGGGCAGCTTAGTCACAAGGACGTGACAAAGTTAAATACCACCAGCCTGAGGGCAGCTTAGTCACAAGGACATGACAAAGTCAAATGCCACCAGCCTGAGGGCAGCATAGTCGCATGAACGTGACAAACTTAAGTATCAAACGCCTGATCTGATTTTGAGCGTGAACGCTCAACGGAGTGGGTGTTACCGCAAGTGGTACATAATTATGATGACATATAAGCAAATGTTAGTTGTGTTCTGACCTCACTAGGGGAAAGGTCACGGCAGGGTTAGCTCCCGAGGGATAATTATCAGATATGGCCAGCGCTATGTACGGTCTTGGTTGTGCGAGTTTGTTGACCAAACTGGAGTGGTCCATGGAAGAATTGGCGAGGGCCAAGGAAGAAATTGAGAGGGCCACGTTGGAGAACCTGAAATTAAAGGAAGAGCTGGCGAGGTTAAAAGGGGAGGCTGGACAGGGAAAGCCAGTGTCTGACGAAAACTCAAGCCAGTGGAAGATTGTGAGGAGTGGGAGGACCAAGCTGGTGGTGAAGAAGTACACCAAGGATACGACAACAACGCCAACAACAGCTAAGTGTACCAACTCGTTCAGTCCCTTGATAGACGAATTGGACGTTAGTACAGTCAGGGACAGGGATGACGAAGGTATAAAACTTTAATTGTTGGTGACTCACAGGCAAGGTACTTGGACAGGGCCTTTTGAGGTAAAAACAAAAATAGGATGAGGGTGTGTTTGCTAGGAGCTGGGGTGGGGGATATAATTGACAGGATGGACAATATCTTGTCTGGTAATGGGAACAAACCCATTATCTGCCTCAGTGCAGGAGGCAATGATATTGGCCGGTGTAGGAGCGAGGAGCTTCTTGATAAGTTCAAGGCAGCTATAGATCGTATTAGGTCTAAGGGAGGGATCCCTATCATATGCCGTGTCCTGCCTAGAAGGAGAGTTGGCAGTGAATGGTTGTCAAGGGCGGTTGGTGTCAACGACCGTCTTGACAGATATTGCAAGTCAATATCGGTCCCATTCATTGACAACTGGGACAACTTCTACGGCAGAAGGGACCTTTATGCTAGGGATGGGGTGGCAACCCTAGCTGGGTCTCTGGAGGGGGCAGTTCAAAGGATATCGAAGTCTTTAAACTGCTAGGGGAACATATGGGCACGGGGGTGGGGGAAACTGCAGTGGGAGCGGGTAAACAAAGTAGAAGATTACAGGGAAATAGTGTTAGGAATGATGACAAAACTAAATTAAACAGGGAGTTTAAAACTAAACGCGGTAAAGGGAGGACTCAGAACACGACTAACTTAAATGTCTACTATGCGAACAGTACAAGTATGAGAAACAAAATGGATGATATTAGGGCCTTGGTATGTACCGAAAAAATCGATATAATAGCATTCACTGAAACATGGATCAACCTAGACTCACGTGAGTTGCCGTTCGAATACCAAATTGCGGGTTACAAATTGTTCCATACCGATAGGCAGACCAGGAAAGGAGGCGGAGTAGCAATCTATGTTAGGGATAATCTGAAGTGTGAAATAAATAAGGAAATAAAAACTGAGTGGAATACAGAAACAATCTGGATAGAATTAATCGACGGTAGGGAAAAATTAATCACAGGAGTAATATATAGACCTCCCAATCTTGATAGAGTCAATGAGCGACTTATCTGGGATGAAATGCGCAGGGCTTCCATACACAACAAAGTCTGTATAGTAGGCCACTTTAACCTTGGCCAAATAGATTGGACTGACCTTACAGGTAACTCAGAATCAGAGGATTTTCTCGAGATGATCCAGGACTGTCTCCTAAGTCAACGTATAACCGAACCCACAAACGGGGTAATAATATACTCGATTTAGTTCTGTCGAACAGAGAAAATCTCATTAGTAATGTCGAGGTAGGGAACGAACTTGCAAACAGCGATCACAAAGAAATTAGATTCCAGTTAGATTTTCAGGGCAGACGTAAGGAAAATTCCACTAAAGTACCAGATTTCAGAAGGGCAAACTTTGACAGTTTAAAGAGGCAGCTGAGAGAGGGGGTGTCGCGCTTGGCCATGAACCTGACAGATGACTCCAACCTGATAACGAGATCTGAGATTGCCGAGTTCCACGACAATTTAAATAATGAGTTACTTAATGCACAAAGGCAGAACATACCATACAAAAAACTCAGATCAGACAACAATGACCCTAAATGGATAACTAATTATTTAAAGAACATCATTGGCCAAAGGAAGGCTATAGGTAGAAGGATAAAGGGTGGCGAAATTTACCTCCACGATTATTACAAGATATTGGCGAGTAGGGTTAAAACCGAGATAAGGAAAGCCAAGAGGAATAATGAGGTAAGGATAGCAAGGGAGGTGAAGACAAACCCCAAAGGATTCTACCAAATGTATCAAACTAAAACACGAGAAACGATTGGACCAATACGGTCAGATATTGGCAAGCTAACTGATAATGACGGAGAAATAAGCAATAATTTGAATAAATATTTTTCAACAGTTTTCACCACCGAAAATTTAAACATGATACCCGAGGCACCGACTCTATTCAGAGATAGAGAAGAAAACAAATTAAGCCAGATAGTAGTGACTAGTAACGATGTTAGTAAGCAAATAGACAAACTAAAGCCTAATAAGTCACCTGGTCCTGATGAGATATGTGCCAGAGTATTAAAGGAATGTAAGGAAGAGCTTAGTATGCCCTTAGCAAAGTTGTTTAACATGTCCTTAAAAACAGGTGTAGTACCAGAATCCTGGAGGATAGGGAATGTAATTCCGATTTTCAAGAAGGGGGATAGATCACTATCCTCTAACTACCGCCCAATCAGTCTAACATCAATAGTAGGCAAATTACTGGAAGCAATCATTTCAAACTCTATTCGAAATCACCTGGAGAAGCACGGATTGATCAATGATTCCCAGCATGGCTTCACAAGAGGACGTTCTTGTCTAACTAATCTATTAACATTCTTTTCATCAGTTTTCGAATCGGTGGACGAGGAGCACAATTATGATGTGGTATATCTCGACTTTAGCAAAGCCTTCGACAGAGTCCCCCACGAAAGACTAATTAGAAAGGTAGAAACACATGGCATCAAAGGTAACATCCTTAAATGGATTAGGGCATGGTTACAGGACAGGAAACAGTGAGTGAGCATTAACGGCACTAAGTCCCATTGGAGCAACGTCACAAGTGGAGTTCCCCAAGGCTCAGTACTTGGACCATTATTATTTATTATATACATAAACGACATAGATATCGGCACAGACAGCAACATAAGTAAATTTGCTGATGACACTAAAATAGGACGTGTTATTAAATCTGACGAGGACTCAGCAAAACTACAGGAAGATCTAAACAAATTTTTCGAATGGTCTGAAAAATGGCATATGAAATTCAAAGTGGACAAATGTAAAGTACTCAGTATAGGAGATGTAAACAGGGAAACCAGATACCAGATTAATAACGATGCCATAGAGAAATCCGACTGCGAGAGAGATTTAGGAGTAATGATAAGTAGGAACCTTAAGCCAAGTAAACAATGTGTTTTTGCTCATAACAAGGCTTATAAAGTACTTGGGTTCATACAAAGGAGTGTTAGTTACAAGACTAGCGAGGTCATCCTAAAACTGTATCTTGCGCTTGTGAGACCACACCTGGATTACGCAGTTCAGTTCTGGTCACCGTATTACAGAATGGATATAGAATCATTGGAAAGAATTCAGAGGAGAATGACAAGACTAATCCCGGGCATTAGGAACCTTGAGTATAGAGACAGGTTAAAGCATCTTAATTTGCACTCCCTCGAGAGACGAGAGAGAGGGGCGACCTGATAGAGGTGTATAAGTGGAAGTCAGGGCTAAACAAAGGGGACATTACAAAGGTACTCAAACTATCCAACCAGGAGCGAACTCGTAACAATGGTTTTAAATTAGACAAATTTAGATTTAGGAGTGAAATAGGTAAACACTGGTTTGGAAACAGAGTAGTGGATGAATGGAACAAGTTACCAAATATCATCATTAACTCGAATACGCTGATTAGCTTCAAACATAGGTTTGGATGCCTATATGAGCAATAGGGGTTGGGTGTAATCGGGAATGCCCAGTATGGGTCAATCGGCCCGCTGCAGTTTCCTCCATTCTTATGTTCCTTTGTTCTTATGTTAGGCTGTAACTCACAATGTAGAGTGTTGAGATGGTTGAAGATGAGAGGCCCAGAAGGAGGTTGAAGGGTGTGAAGGGAGTTTGTTTATGTATAATTATAATCACCTGACTCAGCCATAGCTGACCAGCCAAGGGGCCAGGCTATAGGGTGGGCATTTCGGTATAGCTACCCATATCTTAGAGTCAACACCTACCCTGGCTTCTCTCTAGACTTTCAACACGTAAGTTTAACTAGTACTTATTGTGTACACAGGTAGACTGTGTCATTGTTTTTGTGTTAAGATTAGACTAATTACATAGCCATGATTGTTATGTAAATATATATTGGATTAAACATTTATGTAAGAGTGCCTATGTATGACTTAATTGAAATACTAAATGAATTGTATTCAACAGGTTTGACCGAATTATAATGTTCGTGTACGACGTGAGAAGTATTATTCACCCTCTAACCGTCTGATTGGCGGTTACACAGAGTATCTCCCAATACATAACAGTTTAGAACAATAAAGACTCGTAGAGCATAGATTTAGGTGTAACGGGTCCTATAACTAGTCTGTAAGTGATAGTGCTCACAGCTCGACAGTGTGTCCTGAACTACCCCACCCAGGACAGATGGAGTAGAAAGCCTCTGGTGTGTTTAGCGCGATCAGTTGAGAGGTACTGCCGTATGTTATCGTTCAGGGGACCGGGGTGACCATCCAGCCAATTCAGCACCATCGTCTCCTCGTTTAGTACATAACAATAATTTTTCTCATTACTATTATCATTCTCCCATAATTGCCCTCACCCTCTTATCACATTAATTTGCGCTCCCTTCCAGTAGGCACAACTTGCGTGCCGTTTCAGCAAAACTGCTACCATCAACTCTGCTAACCTCACTCCTTCAACTTAACAAGTTAACGCTGTGTTCATAGCAACTCTTTTTTCGTATTATTACCGTTATCATAACACTCACATATGTTATCATAAATTCCACCATTACTGCTCGCACAGTGAGGGTGGTAACAACAAGAATCAAATGAAAAATTAAAAAAATACCAACAAAAAGATAAATTACGAGCAGAAAAATAAGGAACTACGAGATTTAATAACAAGACTTACTTTGGCGGGGTGTGAGGTGATGGGTGGGGGAACTCTGGTAGTGGGTGGAAGTAGGTGGTGATGGTGGTGGAGTGGGTGTGAGATACCAGGTTGGTCGGTCCTCACACCACCCCGCCAGCTGGTCCCCTACCGCCGCTCCCACCTGCAAATTAACACAGCTGGCCAGTAAAACAGATGAGCATTGGAAAGCTGATCAATAGATTTGTGATATTTGACCAGCTAATCAACAGATAGGTGGTTACTGAACAGTTGATCATTAAACAGCTGATCAATAGATATATGATTCTGAATAGCGTCAACCAATAAATTTGAATAATTTATTTATCGCAGTAGGTGACGATTATGAGTCAAGAAGCAGTAGGTGACGATTATGACAATAAGCAGTGGGTGACGATTATGAGTCAAGAAGCAGTGGGTAACGATTATGAGTCAAGAAGCAGTGGGTAACGATTATGAGTCAAGAAGCAGTAGGTGACGATTGTGAGTTAAGAAGCAGTGGGTGACGACTTTGAGTCAAGAGGCAGTAGGTGACGACTATGAGTCAAGAGGCAGTAGGTGACAATTGTATCATTTGTTAGAACACGCTATCCCACTCACTTTACTCCTGATGGAGGGGATGCGGTCGGCCACGTAGAGGGTCTTGGTGTTGGGTGGTGGCGGGGGTGGCGTCACGGTGTTGGCGTGCAGCAGCACCCACCGGCCATACCGTCGCTGGCTCACCCTCTGCGTCTCCACTAGACACTCTCCGTCCACCATGTACACAACCACGCCCTGTTTTGGGGTTAATTCCTAAAGTCAAAACTGGTGCGACGCGGGAATTAGCCTGTCATACACATATGTACGTCAATATGATCTCTTCCGTTGACACTTGACAAAAACTGCCATCTGCTCATGGTTATATACATATGTACAGTAATTGGTTTATAGCTGGCGAACGCTGCTATTCACTATAAATTATGTCTGGATATCATGAAAATGACTCTTTCTAATCCAAAGAAAATCATGATCCTCGAGTAAAAGTCAGACTTTGCCGAAAGTGTCCAAAGAAATAACAGAAGAAATGGAAACTAGCCTTGTTGAAGTCGATGAGTGTGGTGGGGTGGCGAGCCGCAGGGGGTGTGATGTAAGCGACGTGGTGGCGAGAATCCAGCACCACCCTCGCTTTTCCTGCCTCGCCACCATAGTCAACTGTGTATTGTTCTCTATAGTCAACCCCGCGCTGCTGCTGCTGCTCCACGCACCCACAGGGGGAGGAAAATTGATGAGAGAAAATTATGACGTGCTAACATGATTACCCACAGAAATGTCACTCCCAAGACAGAAAACTTAATTAAAAAAACTCGTATGAAAATATTACATGACAAATGTTTTTGAAACACCAAGGGAGCAATACTCACTTATGAAGTGAAAGTGGGTCTCATAATTTTGTCAATTATTGCCAGGTAGGTACAGTGTGAATACAGCACACTTTATCCCTATAATCCTTCAGAACGTAAAGAGTAACCAGCGTTATTTTCGATTTCCTTTACTTCCCCAACTGTACAGTCAGGAATTTACAGAAGGGTGGACTGGGGGTGACCGGAATCGATCCGCTCCTACTACAACGTTATCTCTTATTAAAGAGACAGGTGGTCTGCAAATTATCTCTCGGCCACCGAGGCGTAACAAATTGTGTAAATTATAAATTTTAACGGAAATCCTAAAGATTTCACTTGGCAGGCACATGTGGGGTCATAGGGCATCAGAGAACACCTGGTTTCTTGTGGTTGTCTACTGTACTTTCTTTTGGGATAAATCAAGAATACAAGTGAAAGTCAACAAACAAATGGATATAAACAGATGGCATGAGTCATAACAAACCTTTCCGGCATCAGTGGTTATGGAGTAAAGCTTACGAGATGAATTAATGACATACAGTAGACTGACTTACGTACTGTACATCATATCCCTCTAAAACATGGTAAACAGACTTTTTTTAAACATCTGGTCTGTGTTTTGTTAGTATGTGTGTGATTAAAATAACCTATAATAATTAATACAAAAATAATCAAGGTGTATGTAATAATTATGTTTTTCAATGGATATGGTACCTGCCTTCGTTTTAGTAAGACGCACAATGCTGTACTCGTGTACTATAATTATTTTCACACATGTCTTTACGACTGACATGACCAAAGACCATCTGTTCTCTAAACCAACAGCTCATGTATCAGTGATCGTAAGTGTTATATATTTACGTACACCAAAAAAATCAAGCAAGTTTACATTATTTTTGTAAATCAGCCGTTTTTATATTGGAACATGACGTCACATGAGTCCCGTATAAGTTTCTGGTAATGTAGATGTTAGCAGACTGGGTCAACAGATGCTGCCAGTTGTCTGGGTTTTAGCTGTGCCAACATCCTGTAAGCCATTTGTTACTGACTCACTGCCGGAACTTTCCAGATACACTTGGCATAATCCTATTAAATAAAATATGAAAGAAGGCGAGTTAAATCAAATTAATTTAATTCATCAGATTTATACGCGACTCACTGATGGGGCATGCCATTTATTGACTGTAAAAGATACGCTGTTGCAGCATTGCACGAGCTTACTGGTACTTGTTTCCTGACGTGTGTCGTTGAGCCTGTTGGGTGGATCACAAGTCATGACGTCTTACAAGATACACCACCAGCGGCGCCCGCCAAACCGGCTACACACTCTACCCTCCATCTGTCTGTCAACACCGCCCACACATAATAGTTTGCACGTGTTCCTTATTGTAAAGTTAATTTAAAATACTCTTTTTTTAATTATATATTAATTTGTGCTATTCACTTTTATTAAAGATATTCGTATCTGATTAGATATAAATCATAACGAAAATAAACAAGGTTTGTAATATAAAAAGAAACGTCTAGCCTACAGTAGTTACAAGAGCAGCACTTTGTGGGTGTGGTGTCAGGACGCCTCTCAACCCCACCCACCCACCACACAGTAATGATCTTATAAAACTGTCTGAAAGCAACTAGTTGAATTAGCAATAGTATGAGTAAATTATAAAGTGCATAAAAAATAATAAGCATCGTAGCTCTTAAAATTATCTTCATAAGGTACAAGTATTATTGCAAATGGCTTACAAAAGATAGTTTAAACAAAAATCTCATTCATTACAAGAGTAAATGGGATGACGAATCCCAAAATCTTATAATATTTCTGGATACACACATCTACTGATCTGGAAACATTCTAGTGTGTTATGCAAATGCCTGACGCTGAAGATGAAGTGAGCGTCATTGCATCACGACACAAACGTCAACTGTGACTTTTAGCAACATACAGTCTTGATTGTTTACAGTATATTTTACTGTTCTGAGAAGCACATGTGCAGCGTAGTAACACTCATGTCCATCTTATTTTTTACTTTCCTGTTTACTATGTATGTGTTAATAGTATACACATTCATACAAATAATCAATGATGTACTGTACTGTAAATAAGTACTCCTGCTGTAATTAATTAAATCTGAGATTTAGACACCTTAAAAATTTAAATATTTGTTTGTATCAAAAATACCATTTCCAAACTCACCCAAACGTCTTAATTAATTAGATATAATATTTTCTTTTACATGAGCCGGGAAAGTACTGAATATGGTTTTATTGTTTCATATATGTACAGTCTTATACATGGTTTAGCTTAGTAATATAGGCCGTTCATATACATTTAATAGTACTATCGTTGTAAGTATGTATGACTGTCTTGATACTCATCGTTTTTATGTATGTAAACGAAAACAGCATTGAAAATTCTGGTTAAAGTATCAGTATAAAGAACTTCAGTACTTTAATCTACAAAGAAGAGGGAGAAGGCAAAAGAAATAAAGAAAATTAGAAGCAGGGGATGAAAAGCAGGAAAGTGAAGTTAGACATGAGAAATAAAAAAGAAAAGGGGGAAAAGAAGAGAAAGAAAGATGGAGAAAAGGAAGCAAAGAAGAGGGAAGAAAGAAGAAAAAGAGGCCAAGCAGAATCATATTCAAATGCAGACAGCTGAACAGTTATGAATAAGGTTCACTGTGCCTTGGTAATATCCCATGACTTAAGGTCCCCTGTGAATTACTGATAAGACTCCAATTAGTTATGCACAATGACGTTGATTATATGTTCAAACTACGTATATATAATCTGGTATATTTATGGTGAGGAACGAAGGGAATATTCAGTTACCAAATAAATATTTACATGATATATCGGTAACTCTGACTGAAGGTTAATGCTGCAAATACTGTACTATTATTACCTATCCAAAAATAAAACATATGCATACATGTATCGGGGGTGAATAAAAAAATTAAACTAAGATGCTATGGTACGATGATACAACGTTTACACTTTACAATATCGCGTCGCTCTTCATCGGTAACCATGCGCTGATGTTAACGCCGTGAGCACTGCCACACAGGACAGTGGTCATATACACTGTATATACAGTATAAGTCATATTCTATTTGAGGACTAATCAGTGTGCTAGCCCCACTGATTAGTCCTCAAATAGAATATGACATACTGTATATGAACCAATATCCTGATTGGCAGTGAACAGTGATTATCACCTGCATGCACATGACCTATAATATTAATGAATATGATCTACAGTATACTATTATCCCCTTTGTGTATGAACCTCTGTCCTGCATGACAGTGAACAGTGATAGCACCCTCAGTGTCAAGACCTGACTGAAGTACTCAGAATAGGCAAACTGTACTCCAAGCTTTGTCAATAAATTTATTAACCGTCAAGTAAGCCATGAGTACTCTGACAACCTTCTGAGTACTATGAATTAATCGCTACCTCATGATCCCTTGAGGGTGATGTCTTATCTTTTTAAATTCGACGATTAATTCCCTGAGTACATTATGTTGTCTTCAGGAGTTAAGTCATCGTACTCAACGGGTATACTATATATATATATATATATATATATATATATATATATATATATATATATATATATATATATATATATATATATATATATATATATATATATATATATATATACGTATATAATATTGTGTGTGTGAGAGTGAGAGAGAGGGGGAGAGAGATGTTTATGATATGCACTTGTGATCACAAGAGCGTTTATATGTATCTGATACACCAGGAAAACAGTATGAATGACAACCTCTAGCTAGGTCAGGTGTGATGCAGTTGGAGGAGAAGGAGGGTGAGTGGGAGGAGGAGAGAGACTGTATAAATGAGTGAAGGACAGGGGGAGGGTGGTGGACCAGGAGGGTGTCAGGTGTCAGGGGCCGCCACGCAACCACTCACTCACGTATACGTCTCTTTACATCTCATACTGTAACAACTTTACCAAATTTCCTTTTCGCATATTCAGATAATCCTTAGTGTAAATATAATTATCTATAAATAATGAAACTAAACAAATTGTAGAGTTTTGCGAGAAATAAACATTACATAAATTTTTCTGCAGAGTTAAAGAGCACTTGGTAACAGAAGTAGTATTTTGTCACGTGTTTTTGCGCCCGACAGTCGTGTCATGGAGTTCTAACACTAATTCAACGCCAGTTTAACTAAGACAATTGTGTTAACGACCGATATTGAGGGACGAAATACTCAAACATGCAGGAATCTGTGTCTAAGGTAGTTGGAAAAATTAATAATAAAAATACACACACACACACACACACACACACACGTCCGCATTTAAAATACCCTATGTAAACACACACACTTCTCTGACTCACCCAAGCCCTCATTCCTCGCCTTCTTAATCTTTATACTTTATTTGGTCATGATGTGAACCAACCACTCTTCTGCTTTCTTTGTGCCACCCACTATGTTTCTCCTCGCTCTATGCACCCCTCTTTCCATCTCAACCTGCTTTTTTGTCCCATCCATTTTTTGCCTCTCGTCAATCACCGAACATATTGCAAAGAAAATAAACAAATGAACGAATACAGTATGTAAATTATAAGTGAAATAAAACATTAAATTTATACTTTTTGTTTACCTCTGTTTGCATACATACAATATATGTGAAAAATATAAACTTAGACTGTATAACGATTTTACTGAACAAAAGACTGTCTTCAGTAAATAACGAACGTGAACATTTTTGACAATTTACTACTTACCCTTGTTTATATATCTACTGTAACTCTATGCACTGTACGTTATATACCTCCACTAGAACTAGGTATTGTAAGTGCATTGTAACCTACACTCTTTGTGCATTCTGCATGTCTGTATGCTGAACCAAAATGAACTTGCTAACTATTTTACTGAATAAATATATACCCATGTACTGTATAATAATATTGTATGAGAAAACTTATGATATTTATATTAATACATTTTATTAGTCAGAAAAATACAGATACAGTGTATAATAACAAAAATATTGACATGGCTAAGCCAATTGAGAGCCTGAGGATAATTATGTTATTGTTTGATTTTTTAAGAAAAGAATCATGGCGCTGGTTCTACATAATGATACAATTAACACAGTATCTGAAAGTTTTAAATAACCTTGTGATATTAACATAGCTGAAGTGAATCATTATAATACTAAATGTAGCCCAGTTAAGTAACCTAGTGTTATTGACAAAGCTGAAGGTAATCACTGTAACGCTAAGTTTAGCCCAGATAAACAGCCTAGTCATAATAACATAGCACTAGGTGTAGACCAGAAAAAGTAGCCTGGTGATGTTAACATAGCTGAAACGATTCATTATGGTTATAGGCGTAGCCCAGATAAGGTATAGTAGCCTATTAATAATAACTTAGCTGAAGATAATCAAAGTCTCACTAACTTTACGATATATATTGTTAATTTCAATACGGGACAATAGTAACACATGCAGACATTATATCGGGACAGAATCTTGTTTAAATAAAACATTGTGAAATAGACCTGTTAACACCCATCATCATTCAGTTTATCGTAGAAAGAACCTGGAAATTATTTCTAAATGTCTTCCTTTACTTAATTTATCGTTTATCCAGTTTATTTAGTGGACTTTGACAGGGGAACAATCACTAATATAGTCTCAGAGGAAGATGTGTCCCAATACACTGTTTGTCTTTGTTATATATTGAACTAAGTACTGTACATGATGGTATAGGTACTTTTACGACGAAATTACTAAATATATATCTTTAAAACCAGGGTATATTTATTTGAAGATTTTCCCGAATATATATCAGTTTATCTAAATAATGTGAGCTTACGTGACGATTTTCCCTAATAAAATATCTACACATCTGTTTGTCTTATGTTTTACAAAATTCTCGTTGAAACTCGATGATAAAGTACACTGCTGGCGAATTGTTAAACAGTATACAGTGTCTTAAAGACTACAAGGTAGAAATATTCGGATTTTTTTCTTATGACCAGGAAAGGGAAGGAGGGATAGCGTTCGCACATCATGCACTTAAAATGTAACACATACCTGTTCAGAACTCTGGAACGCGAGTGTTTGATGTTTTTGTACTTGTTGGGGAGATCATGATTTCCCTAAGGTGATATTTATGATAATTAAAATCTTTATCAATCTGTCTATCTATTATTGTTATTATTAAAGTTGCCCGAAAAATATTAATCAAATTCTTGTAAACCTCGATTCTCAAATACTAAGTACCTGATTTTTTCCCCAAAGAAAGAGTAAGACTTGCTGACTATAGATATCTATCCAGGTTTATTTTTAACGATTGTTTAAGCTAAGTTGTACGCGAATGTCAACAACAACAACAACAACACTATATTGTGCACACAAGTATTTGTTACACCACAGTCACACTACACAACACTACCTTGGCATCCAACACCCTAAACACCGAGTTACACTGGAGTATTACAGCAAACTGTAGTACATGTGACCTTCCACTACACCACCACAGTACACATTAGGGTTACAGGACACAATACAGTGGGGAAGAAGGTATGGTCGGTGGGTGTAGTACCTGGGTGGTGTGAGGCTGAGTGGCCAACACCAGTGCCAGTAGGAGGGGGCACGCTACCCAGGGCAACATAATGCTTCTTGACCCACTGATGGCTGTTGCCTTACTGCCCGCCACCCTGCCTTCCCGCCCACCTTCTTCAACCACCCCACCCACACGTCCACCTTCTTTAGCCACCCTGCCCACTTTCCTAAGACCTACCGACCATCTCACCTACACACCTACCGTCGTTAACCACCGCGCCCACACGCCCACCTTCCTCAGATACCCTGCCCACACTCCGACCTTCATCAACTACTTCACCCACATGCTGACCCTAAACAGGTAGTAGGTAGTTGGCAGCTACCAAACAGGGAGGTACTACCGCCTGGGAAGATATTGGAAGCATAATGTGTTGTCTACTGGTAGACCCTGTTGCTATATGGCGTCACGAAAATTGTGACCAAGTCCCAGGTTGCTGATCTGACTTTCTGCCTCATTTACACACAATTGAGGTCTCAATTGTTTCTCTTACTTTGACAACACAACATACAGTACATACTGTCGTTTCTCACTATTGATTTTTTATTTTTTTTATTTCTTTATGGTTCTTTATTAATGTTTATTACAGTGTTCCTATTATTATTATTGTTATGATTATTATTTTATTTTTAATTTTGTATTTTTATTACAGTATAAATTTTATTTACTATGAATTACTATTATTATTATTATTATTATTATTATTATTATTATTATTATTATTATTATTATTATTATTATTATTATTATTATTATTATTATTATTATTATTATTATTATTATTATTATTATTGTTATTATTATTATTATTATTATTATTATTATTATTATTATTATTATTATTTATTATTATCATTATTATTATATTATTATTATTATTATTATTATTATTATTATTATTATGATTATTATTATTATTATTATTATTATTATTATTATTATTATATGATTATTATTATTATTATTATTATTATTATTATTATTATTATTATTATTATTATTATTATTATTATTATTATGATTATGATTATTATTATTATTATTATTATTATTATTATTATTATTATTATTATTATTATCATTATTATTATTATTACATTTTCGCCCCTCAGGCCCCGATGTGGGTCAGTGACCTGTGCTCGGGTGGGCTAATCCCCGTAAAAAAAAGACACCCTGCCTACGTGTCTACAGTGCCAACCACATTTCGGTAATATAACCAACATATTAGTGGTATAATTCACATATTAGTGATATAACCCACATTTTGGTGATATAACCCACATATTGGTGATATAACCCACATAGTAGTGATATAACCCACATAGTAGTGATATAACCCACATAGTAGTCTATCACCCTCTGTGGAGAGAGCAGTGTCGTCTTATGTCTGTAGCGCTCAACATTTAAATAAGTGTTCTGGTTTTTTTTTTTTTACGGGAAATAGCTCACCCGGGCACTGACCCACATCGGGGCCTGGGGGGCATGGTGTGTGTGTGTGTGTGTGTGTGTGTGTGTGTGTGTGTGTGTGTGTGTGTGTGTGTGATAATAATAATAATAATAATAATAATAATAATAGAGCCACAAATAAATACAAAAAATGTCAAAAGTGAGAAACAATATATGTATGTTGTGTTGTCAAAGTAAGAGAAACAATTGAGACCCTGCAATTGTGTGTAAATGAGGCAGTAAGTCAGATCAGCAACCTGGGACTTGGTCACATATGGCAGCAGGGTCTACCATTAGACAATACATTATGCTTCCAATATCTTCCCAGGCGGTAGTACCTCCCTGTTTGGTAGCTGCCTACTATCTACTACCTGTAAAATTACGTGTTCCATTCCTTTCAGTATTGTGAAGTCTGTGAGTGTGGCTTGTCAGTCCTATGCCATGTATGAAACAGCCACAAGACCTGAAAGGTCTAGTAGAGTCTCAATTCAATACAAAGACTACTGCGTCGACAACATGCTCCTTTTTGAAAACAACCTAATGAATGCTAACTGGGATCTTGTTTATGCCTCCAACAACCCTAACGTGAACAGCTGTAATTTCTCTTGCATCTTCAATGTTTGCTTTAATAAATGCTTCCCGCTCAAGACTAAGTCAGTGAAAACTGTATCCATTTCCAAACTCTATATCACAAGCGAAATTAAGATAATGATAAAGGAAAAACACAAACTCCAAAGGAAATTTGCACAAAGACCCATAACTTTCGGTGATGCTTACCGAAGTATCAGAAATAGAGTAACTCAAGCAGTTAGAAATGCCAGACGTAACTATTATACAAATAAGCTCCAGTCAGCATCAGGCGACAGTAAGAAAACCTGGAAAGTCATAAATTCTATTCAGAACAGGAACACTCAGCCTTCGGCCCCCCACTCAGCTTTCATGATAAACGATTCAGTTATGACGGAACCCTCCCTCATTCCCAACCACTTCAATGAATATTTTATTAATGTTGGCAAAAATCTTGCAGAGAGCATCCCTGATCACCATGAGGAATTTAGAGCCTACCTGCAAAACAGACAGCAAAATGAACTATTCTTATCCCCTGTCACAGCAGATGAATTACTGGCCATCATAAAAATGTCCAAAGATGCAGCAGCAGGCAGAGACAATATACCAATGAGCATCTTTAAGAAAGTGGCCCACTTATTACTACCTGTTCTCCTCCACATTTGTAACTCCTCCTTCACTAGTGGTGTCTTTCCTGATAAACTGAAAATTGCTAAAGTCCACCCGGCATATAAAAAATCTGGGAACAAAGGTCTCTTCAAGAACTACCGCCCCATATCAGTCCTCCCAGCCTTGAGTAAGATACTGGAAAAGCTAGCATGTAATAGACTAAATTCCTTCTGCAATGCCAATAACATCTTTACAGACTCCCAGTTTGGATTTAGAGCTAGAAGGTCGACTGAGAGTGCTCTGCTATCCTTTACTAATGACATCTTAAATTCCTTTGATGACAGTCAGTTCACAGTCGGTATATTCTTGGACCTCTCTAAAGCCTTCGATACTGTCGACCATACCATCCTCCTTTCAAAGCTTGAACATTACGGCGTTAGGGGCCTGTCCCACAATTGGTTTACCTCATATCTGTCCAACAGGATGCAGTATGTCTGTTATAATAACCACCAATCTGACTCCTCGCCAATCTTGTATGGAGTCCCTCAAGGTTCAATTCTCGGTCCAGTACTGTTTTTGTTGTGCATCAACGACATAGTCCACGCCAGCTCACTCATAAAATACAACTTATTTGCAGAAGATAGTATGCCAGCAACTCAGACCTCCATTCCCTGATGAGAACTATGAACACTGAATTATCTAAAGTCGGGACCTGGGTAATACGGAATAAACTGACCTTAAGCCTTGAGAAAACCCACTACACGATCTTTCACAGAAGAAAAAACTTACCTCCAGACTTGAACCCCCTGTACCTTGGTAATATAGTCCTCAAACGCGAACAAAATACTAAATTCCTCTGAGTTATTGTTGATGAGAAACTTAACTGGAGAAACCACATACTAGCCATTCACAGTAAAGTCAATAAACAGTGCGGTATCATGTATCACACTCGACAGTCACTCATTCTCACAGCAATGAAAGAAATCTATCATGACCTTGTTTACCAACACCTGATACACTGTCACACATTATGGGGGCCTCTGGCTCTTCAAAAACACAATCTCTGGTTACTGCATGTCATGGGTTGCGTTGGGCCTCCCGCACAACCCATCCCAAATGTTTGTTTACGGTAGAGATAAGGTAACCGGCCAGCCATAACTGGGACATGTTTTCAATTAGTGGCATGTTAGCCAGCCGATAGGGGGGGGGGGGGCAGGCCAGTGAGACAGTGGTGTACTGTTCATCACTTCACGCCTCAAAAAACCAATTTAGCCAGTGGGCTTTAGACCTTGGGTTAGAGAAGACCTCCTGCTCCGCGGACTTAAGAACAGGGGCCATACAGTCCTACCAGTGCTACGAGTCTGTGTGTGCAAATCCCCGAGATTTTTGTTAAGTCCAGCGACAAGTTAACACATCCTGTAAAGGAAGTGATCAATGGTGAGGGCCTGTTTGCTACAAGAGCACTCCAGGCCGGCCTAATAGATCTAAACGATTAATTCACCAGGTTGACAAACTCTCCCTTATAACTTACGGTACTGTGGCGTGAATGTGAGTGACTGACCTATCCATGCAAATTATAAGTCCAGTGTATGGAATTGTGCCAAATAAACGTAAGTGCAATCATCTGCCCGTATCTGTGATCCCTCTATTATTATTATTACCAAGGGTAATGACTGATTGGTTATGACAAAGTATAACCAATAACTTAGATGGATGTTGGAAGTTAGTGGAATTCACTAAATCATCATTTATCAAGTACATAACGCATTGAGTGCCGGAAGCAGAGCAAAATTCTACGTAGTGATACACCATAATCTCTTGGGTGAGTAACCAGTGTGAAGGTATCCGAGTTCTACGGTAAGAAAGCCACTTTCCTGCATTTAAAACGTAACAATTGGCGCCCGAACAGGGACCCAGACCGTGGATGATTGCACAATTGTATCGCCCACACCTACACCATGTCAGCTCGTGCAGCGGCTTTTGAGGAAGCACGTGCCCTCGGGCTGGAGGGGGCTGAGGCGGTTGCATACATGGAGAAGGCTGAGGAGAGAGAAGACAAGCAACGCGAGCACGAAGAACTCTTAGCCCAGCTAGACTTTCAGAAGGAAGAAAAGAAGCTGGAACGTGAAGAGAGACAAAGGGAACGGGCGTTCCAACTGGCCTTAGCGGAAAGGAACCAAAATTCTCCCACTCAAAACGTCACTTATAGGAAATTTCCCCAGATGCCCACCTTTAAGGAGGGCGAATCCATGGAAATGTACATTTCCCGGTTTGAGCATCTCGCAGAAGCCTACGAGCTTGATGATAGCATTAAGGAATTTGAGTTCCTGAGCCTATTTGATGGGAAAGCTTTAGGGATTCTTCGACGACTAGAACGCCCTGAAAATAAATTCCCTGACATGAAGTCTGCACTGCTGCGGGCATATGGGCTGACTACTGAGCAGGCCAGGCATCAGTTCAACAGGGCAATGTTGGAAGAAAATGAAACGGCTGCACAGTTCCGGGATCGTTTAAGGGGCTATGTGGCTCAGTGGATGAGTAAGGATGAAACCCCCAAGTCCATGGAAGGGGTTATGGACTTAATGGTGCGCACGCAGTTCGAAAGGTCTTGTCTTCCTGAACTTGTGGTTCAAATCAGGGCTAATGGAGTTAAGACGTCGAAGGAAATGGCAAGCAAATCAGACGCTCATTTCAGCGCTTTCGGGTACCACACTCGGAGGCGGTGGTCGAACAGGGAGTCGGCAGGTAACCAACAAAGTCAACAACCTCTACAGAAACAGCCACGAACCCACCCAGGCAACAGGGAAATAACAAGCAACCACAACCGCAAAGACAGCAACAGAAACAGCAGCAGAAGCAGTACCAAGGCCCCCCGCAGTATCAGGACAGTTGGCGCCCGGGCAACAATCCACGATGGAACCGGCGGCAGGAAGCCGCCGTGGCTAAATTCGTAGGCCAAGGTGCCAGTAATAATAATCCACAAAGAGACCAACAGCAGGAAGCCTCCGGTGTTCAAACTGTGGGCGGGGAGTGGCCTGACCTTCCAGCAGGGCCGATCGTCATGCAACCTGAAGCAGGGGCTCATACCGAATCAAGTCTACCCCAACACACCTCCTGACTAACTGCCGCCTCCAACCTCTCCTCGAGGGGTCACCCCACCTTTCTTGTTAAACCTGGATACGTTGGAGGAGTTCCAGCGACTGTCATGCGAGATAGTGGGGCATCGGGCTGTATTGTCAGGAAGGAATTGGTGGGGCAACATCAATACACCGGAGCACAAGTAAGTGTTAAATTAGCCAATAGTTACATTCAAACGGTTCCAGTGGCCAAGATTGAGGTGGACACCCCCTTCTTCTCAGGTTGGGTCACTGCAGCAGTCATGAGGGAACCTATATACGATCTCATCATTGGGAATATCAAGGGAGCAAGAAACAGTTGTGCAGTGGATGCTGCAACCCAAACTGATGCTACCGCGTTGACCCAAGTTAATGCTGCTGCAGTCACTCGGGGTATGGCTCAAACAAAACCTCGAGTCACCCCATTGGCTATTGCCACATCGTCTGATCTCATCAATAGTGAGGATGTCGTCCAAGAGCAAGAGCATGACAGCACGCTCACTTCGGTACACAAGAGTTTGATAGTTGGGACCATCAAGGAGACATTTGGGAATCGAACGAGGTTCGTAAAGAAGAGGAACCGTCTCTACCGAGAGACTGTGAGGGTCTCTGGGTAGAACACGACTGCAGTTCGTGGTTCCTTCCAAGTACCGCCTGGCTGTGTTCAAGCTAGGTCATTGCACTGCTCTTGGCGGTCATATGGGTAAAAAGAAGACCTTTGATCGCATCAGTGCAGCGTTCTTCTGGCCAAGGATGGGCCAGGAGATCACCAGGCTAGTCCGCTCTTGTGATGTGTGCCAGAAAACCAGTGATCGAGGGCGAGTTCCGCCTGCACCACTACGGCCCCTCCCACTGATCTCTGAACCCTTTGAGAGGGTGGCGGTGGACATTGTAGGGCCGATAAACCCAAGGGCGAGCGATGGGGCAAAGTATATTCTCACCTTGGTGGACTTTAGCACGAGGTGGCCCGAGGCTGTGCCCTTGAGGAACATTGAGGCCACGACTGTTGCAGAAGCCATGTTGGAAATCTTCTGTCGGGTTGGTATTCCCAAACAAGTCCTCAGTGACAGGGGAACCCAGTTTACTTCTGCCATGATGGAGGAGTTGATGCGGTTGTTATCGGTAAAGGGGCTAAAGACAACACCCTATCACCCGATGTGCAACGGACTCTGTGAGAGGTTTAATGGGACGCTGAAGAAAATGCTCAGGAGGATGGCAGCCGAACAACCTAAGGAGTGGCCGCGCTACATTGCCCCACTTCTGTTCGCGTACCGGGAGGCGCCACAGAGCTCACTCAAGGTGTCTCCCTTCGAGCTTATGTACGGCAGGTCCGTCCGGGGACCACTACAGGTTCTTCGGGAACTGTGGGATGATGAGGAATCAGATCCGGAAGTCAAGACCACTTATACATATGTCATTGACTTAGCTGATCGTCTCCAAGAAACCTGTCAACTGGCAAAGCAAGAGCTGATAAAGGCTCAAGAGGTCCAGAAGACTTACTATGACAAGAAGGCCAAGCTTCGTTGTTTCAAGCCAGGTGATCAGTGCCTGGTTCTGTTGCCTACGATGCGCAATAAGTTACTGGCTCAGTGGAAAGGTCCATTCGACATTGCAGAGCGTGTCTCGGATCTGACTTACATCGTCCAGGTGGGATCTCGACGAAAGAAGTTCCACATCAACATGCTGAAGAAGTACTTCCAGTCACCGATCGGGGGTACAGTCTCCACTGAGGAAGACAGGGACGAGCCTTCCCAGTGTGATTCAGGGGTAACTTGTGCTGCCACAGTGATCTCTGACAGTGATGAGGAGGATGGGCCTGTCACTGCACGCTCCCGCCAGAGTGAGACTTTCACGGACGTTGAGGTGAACGGAAATCTATCAGCAGAGGAACGAGATGCCATTGGCTCTCTGTTGCATCGCTACAAGGACATCTTCTCTGATAAGCCAGGAGTTGCCCGGGTCGACTGTCACACTATTGAACTGACCAGCCCTACACCTGCTCGGGTAAAGCCCTATCCTATACCTTTGCGACTACTGGACACTGTCAAACAAGAAATTGAGGAAATGGAAGCAGTAGGAATCATCGAGAAATCATCGTCTCCATACTGTAGTCTTATGGTAGTCGTCCGAAAAAAGGATGGGGGTGTCAGGATCTGTGGGGATTATAGGAGAGTAAATGCCATTACCCAGGTGGATGCTGAACCTATGTGTGATCAGAAAACTATTTTTTCAAGAATAGCTGGTTCCAAGTTATTTACCAAACTTGATCTGACCAAGGGGTTCTTCCAAATCCCACTGGACCCGAAGAGTCGGCAGATCACAGCCTTTGGTACGCCAGGGGGTCTCTATCAGTACAGAGTCCTTCCCTTTGGTCTCACAAACTCCCCTGCCATCTTCAACCGTGTCATGAGGCAAGTCCTAAACGGCATCAAGGGAGTTGAGGCATTTGTGGACGATGTGTTAATCCATTCAGCAACATTTGAGGAACACCTGGAACTCTTAGAGGAGGTGTTCCCATTGGAATTTTTAGACAAGCTTAATGATATTGTCCCAAGTATCACATTCAAAATTGAAAGAGAAATAAATGGATCCCTTCCATTCCTTGAAATGCTTATCATGAGAAATGGCCAAAACTACAAATTTAAGGTATACAGAAAGCCCACACAGGTAGACAGTTTCATACACTTTTTATCGAATCACCTGGAGTCTACCAAAATGTCAGTTTTTTCTGCTATGTTCTTAAGATGTCTGCGTATTTATGACTCTGAATTTATTGACGATGAATTGAAACACATTCGTTCCATTGCACAGAAACTCGGGTACCCTTCTGTGTTTGTTGATCGATATTTTAAAAGGGCTAAAAAATCCTTTCATTCCTCTCAAACCAGGCAAATTCCTACACTTAAGAATATTTTGACTCTGCCCTATCGTAATGAATTTGTCCCGTTAGTTCGGTCCCTCAAGCTTCTAAATATTAATGTTGTTTTCAAGTATGACTCAACCATTACCAATATGTTAATAAGAAATAGCCCAAGTTTGAATGTAAATGGAAGTGTTTATTGTATTCCATGTAGCAAATGTAATTGTAATTATGTAGGACAGACAGGAAAAACACTGCAGCTCAGAATCAAACAACATAAGTACAATATCAGAACAGCATCTGAAAGC
The DNA here is from genome assembly GCF_018991925.1 of Homarus americanus. Lineage (NCBI taxonomy): Eukaryota > Metazoa > Arthropoda > Malacostraca > Decapoda > Nephropidae > Homarus > Homarus americanus. Next base: position 24,953,157 of record NW_024722227.1, on the reverse strand, counting down.
AGTGCCTTGTTTGTTCATGTTAGGAATAATAATCATCCCATTGCTTGGGAAAAAAAGCTTAGAAGTATTTAAATCATCTTGTGTCACAGAAAGACTTCTGGTTGAAGCTAGTTTGACTAAGGAATTAAAATCAATAAACCTTACTGATAGTCAGTTCTAAACTGATAATATGTTACATAAATTTATTTGTCAGTGGCCCAAGGTTAAAAATGCTTTGAAAACCGTGATAACCGTGGTAATATTATGAGATGTTCTTATTACCACCATGCGATTGTGCTATTCCAGATGATACTAAATGTTACATAATACTTCCTTGAGATAAATGTATAGTATATATCAGGAGCCTCAAAGAGAGCTCAGGTTCTCAACTGGCTCAGCCTTGTTAATATTATTATTATTATCCACTCTGTATCTGTATTTTTCTGGCTAAATAAAATGTTTCAATCAGTCTAATTGGAAAATCGAAATGACTTATTTCAGGAATAGTTCTATAGTCGACCTGTGTTTGGTTGGCTTTCTTCACTGCCACCCGCCCTTACTGCCTACATTGTCCTTAGTGTTTAGTCCAATGGGGCATAACGTATATATTTCTGATGTCCCGCATTAATGGTATAACCAGCATATTAATGACATAATCCACTTACTAGTGGTATAACCCCACATATTGGTGGGGTATATCACATATTAATGCCATGACCCACATATTGGTGACGTAACCCACATGCTGGTGAGGTTGGTGGCCGTGACCTGGGTGGGTGGTGAGTGGGGCGTCCTAGTGACCCACCCAGCCACCCTGAGCGCCGCCCACAAGCTTCCTAATGGCGACAGACGGAGACGGACACCCACCTTCATCCTGTGTTAAGTAGTAGGTGTCAGAAAGTTTATTTACCCCTGTGTTTTCCTTCCCTCACTACATCAACATTAACTACATCCTTGCTTGAATACACTTACTGTTTTTATCCTTGTTTGTACACTTGATCGGTCTACTGTACACGCTGAACGATTTGACTGAATATACAGTATGTCTATCTATCTAGCCAATGGTAACCTATAGGACAATCATAATGGTTGACAAGAGCATTTTTTATTTACGCTAAGGCCTAAGGGAGTTTTGGGGTGCGTTTAGAAACACTCGGGAGCCACGAATCGAGTTCTCAGATTCCTAAGTTAGGTTTTTCTTGTAATTGGAAATGTAGAAACTAGTCTAGCTGACTGAATTGGACTGAAGCGA
>NW_024722227.1:24938686-24949326 GCF_018991925.1 Homarus americanus | reverse complement strand
TTCCAAAAGTGGTTAAGCCAGAAGTCCTTCACAATTCTGCTTCCTAAGGGGATTAAATGATTCTTATGATTTGCATCACTCCAAATACTACAGCATAACTACAGAGAACTTTCTTTAATGTCACTGATGGAATCTTACCACAAGTCAGGTCTAGTTCCTTTCCTTGATTGCTGCACTTATAACCAAGACAACATTTTTACTATGCAAGCCAAGGAATCATCTAGTATCTAGTGTATTCTACCAGATTCTTAATAAGATAAATATGACACATCCCTCCATCTGACCAGTGGAAATGTTTCATGAGCATCTCCTTGGGAGGTACAGTACAATAAGGGTTTGGCAAAGCTTAAGGAAAAAGCTCCATAATTCTTAATGGATAATTTGGTCGGCACATTGGCTAGGTCAATATTATTGTAAAATTTAATCCATTATTATGAGTTGTTTCTAACATCATACTGCAGAATTTTTTTGTTTTACTCATTAAAATCTAACACAGAACATACAACAGCCTCAAACATTGTTAATTTGTGAAATTTTTATGATAATACAGTGCTGTACTTGTCTCATATACAGTAGTACGGATTGCACCACACTGGCAACTACTGTACAGTATATCATTACTTCCAGGTGCTGTGTGTCCCCCGGTGGCTTACACAAATAATATCAATACCTGTAACGATGGAATTGATAAATAAATATGTATGTATGTCTGTCTGTCTGTCTGTCTGTCTGTCTGTCTGTCTGTATGGTCAATTTTTTGATTAAGAAGATTAGTAAGGGCTGGGTCACTGCCTCATGACCGGAACAATGTGGACACCTGCTGTCCTCTAGAGACTTGATCTCACTGTCCTCTACTGTATATATTAGCCTTGTCAAGTATTACTCCTTAGTCTGTCCTCACCCCTGAAGATGTGAATTACACGAAAGTGCTTGGGAACTTCGTGTTTTCTTGTTTCCTTGTGGTTATCAGCATATACAGTACTTGGATCACGCGCACCTACAGTGATTTATATATATATATATATATATATATATATATATATATATATATATATATATATATATATATATATATATATATACTGTATATATATCATACAAGTCCACAATGGAAACGTGAATAAGATAAATCTTGATAAAATCACACAAGAAAAAGGGAAACAATGGAGCACCTTAGCTTTTGTCTTTATTGAATACATCTTCAAAGCAACTGAATTTACAGGGACTGTGAGAGGCTTATATATACAATGAGTGACCTTACATAACATGAGGTCAGGTCAATAAGATGGGATCCAATAATCCACACACCACCCCTACCACAAATGAAAGGAGAGCTTATAAAAAATGGGTGACATAACAACAGGTCAGGTCAATAACATGAGACCCACTAATCATCTACCCTACAGCCACCTTAAATGCTTTCAAAGCAAGTCTGATCAGGGAAATTAATTCTATAAACCTTAGTGATGGTCAGTACAAAACTGATATGTTACACAAATATATTTGTCAGTGGCCCACTGCCCTATTAAGTGAATTTAACTCAGTTGAACTTTGTTGAATATATCAGTGTTCTTGTTTTAAAGTAGTTGAATGTATTATGTGCCAAATGATACTGTAACACAGGCATGGCCAACCTGTGGCTCGAATCATGTCTTTGTGCGACCCACACAGTTTATGGCCAGTAAAGCAAAATTTATTAAAAGAATAATCTTAACACACAATTCATTACTGTTTCATCACCTAAGAGTAAGTAACTATGAAAATGTAACAATAAAACAAGTATAAATAATCAAAAATATTAACATTTTAACCTGTGTGAGTTTACAGGTGGAGGTCACAGGGGTCAAAGGTAAAGGTCACTTCCTTGTTGACAGACTGTCTCTCTCCATAGTACCTCTTCCTTCATGCCTGGCTGTCTGTTCTATCTATTTATTCTTGTCTGAGTGGATGTACCCAAAGGTTGTTTCATTGTAGTTCCTCATGCATCAAGATTAACATAGACATTATTCTGGTGGGTGTGTCTCATAAGCAAGAAAAATGATGTAGCTGTTGGAAAAATCAACATATTCACAGACAGCTTCACTCATGCCAAGAAACATTAACATATTACTGTACTTCAAAAATTTATTATGATGAATTTGTTTCATAAATGGGAAAAAGACCGATTGCAAACTGAAAATATCGTAAGGTGTTCATGACGATAAACTGTTTTACTGTACGTGCTAATACAATGTTAACATTACTTTTGGGTTAGGTAGGATATAAATTTTGGTGGGTTGGCCCCCAGAAAAATACCTAAATCGTTATGCGGACCATGACTGAGGAAAGGTTGCTCATGCCTGCTGTAACATACCTGGGCACCTTCTGTGTTGAAAGAACCATTCGTTCCCTTGCCAGACGTGTTTTGTGACATTTTGTAAATTGACTTCTTTGACACTCCTTCCCCGTCTACCAGGCACTGTATGTGTTGTTGCCACTGCCAGGTATCGGTAGCCACCTGCAGGCAAGATGTCTTTAATTCATTGAGATTAAGACCCGAGTGCATCACGAGCCCGGGGAGCCAGTCAAGGGAGAGTGAGTTCTGGAGCATGAGCCCTGCCGTGGGTCCAGAGTGTAGCCGCTTGGCATTTGTTTTGAATACCAGTGGTGTAAGCCTGGTATATTCATCCTGACATATGTGCTAATTATTATTGTGTACATTATTGTAGATTGATTATCAGGAATATAACTGTCCCAGGTTGAGTATTGAGACCATAAATATTACTATCACCAGTCTCAGAGTTTGTTATGTGTGTGGGTGAACCAGCTGTACTCATAGTTGATATCTGCTGGTATATTTTTCCCTGTAATCAAGTAATAACATGGTGCTCTAAGTAATACCATCACTCTGTACTATTGACGAGTGTTAAGAGTGACCATCACTTTAGTATCATTGGTGTGTAATAATACCATAAGGTGATAAGTATTGACTGTTTTAACTGATAATTGAAGATCTATTTTTGCTACTTACTGTATAAAGTACGATCTATTGGTCAGTTCTATTTTGTGTGTTACAGTAACGTACTCAGTAAGTGTAACTAAGTTTTGTATTTTGAGTGCAGGTTCGAAATATCACCATATTTACACTTGCATTTAATAAATAACTCTTCAGTATAATGTATCACCGCTCATTCCTTCTAATAATTGCCATCCCTGAAAATACACTTGATAACTCGCATGCCTAACCTCTTGTGCATACCACACTACCAATTCAATCGAGAGGTTCATTGTTGATGTGATATTCTAAAGAAAGCCTGGGTGGTGGCAGCTCTTAAGATGTGAGTGCAATAAATACAGTACACGAATGTGAAGAATAGACAAGGATGTGGTTCTCCCAGGATAACTCATAGAACAGATTATAACTACGTATAACACCATCCATCATCACTACATATAACACCATCCATCATCACTACATATAACAACATCCACCATCACTACATATAACACCATCCATCATCACTACATATAACAACATCCATCATCACTACATATAACACCACCCATCATCACTACATATAACAACATCCACCATCACTACATATAACACCATCCATCATCACTACATATACACCATCCATCATCACTACATATAACACCATCCATCATCACCACATATAACACCACCCATCATCACACATATAACACATCCATCATCACTACATATAACATCATCCATCATCACTACATATAACACCATCCATCATCACTACATATAACACCACCCATCACTACATATAACACTACCCATACATATAACACCATCCATACATATAACACCAATCTATCATCACTACATATGACACCATCCATCATCATCATATATAACACCACCCATCATCACTTCACATATACCACCACCCATCATCACTACATATAACACCACCCATCATCACTACATATAACACTAACCATCATCACTACATATAACATCCATCATCACTACATATAACATCATCCATCATCACTGCATATAACACCATCCATCATCACTGCATATAACACCATCCATCATCACTGCATATAACACCATCCATCATCACTACATATAACACCATTCATCATCACTACATATAACACCATTCATCATCACTACATATAACACTACCCATCATCACTACATATTACACCATCCATCATCACTACATATAACACCATTCATCATCACTACATATAACACCATCCATCATCACTACATATAACACCACCCATCATCACTACATATGACACCATCCATCATCACTATATAACACCACCCATCATCAATACATATAACACCACCCATCATCACCATCCATCTATCACCACATACATAACACACCCATCATCACTACATATAACACCATCCATCATCACACATATAACACCATCATCAACACAACATCCATCATCACTACATATAACATCATTCATCATCACTACACATAACACCATCCATCATCACTACATATAACACCACCCATCATCACTACATATAACAACATCCATCATCACTACATATAACACCACCCATCATCACTACATATAACAACATCCACCATCACTACATATAACACCATCCATCATCACTACATATAACACCACCCATCATCACTACATATAACAACATCCATCATCACTACATATACAGTGATCCCTCGGTTAACGAGCGCCTCGGTTTACGAGGTTTCGGTTAACGAGTTACCTCCCAAAAGATTCTTAACTTCGGTTAACGAGCAATCCCTCGGTTAACGAGTTTCTTACGAGCCGACCTCAACATGTTTTCGCTTGCACTTGGCGGTCAACCAGCTGTAGTATTAGTCCGCCAATACAGTAATTGGTTCTAGGGCTTAAATTCCTTACTATTTTAGTAAATATCGGGAAGTTTACATTATTTAATAAATTTAAAAGTTTAATATTAAATTTTTTAGTAATTTTAACAATTATTGAACATAATTGAAGGTAAAGTCACTAGTTTTATGCTCGCCATCCAGCCATTTAACACACCAAACAAACGTTAGTCTCTCTCTGTTTTCAGTGGAGGTAACATCTTGTTTGAGACTCTCTTCAACTAAACGCTTTTTTTTTCTGTGTTTCCAAGCAAATTATTGGTCATTTTGAAATTTATTTTACATATTGACAATATATAGCACAGTGCAATGTTATTTTAAAGAAAATATTCTTTATTTACAGCTAGTTTAACTTTAAAAATCACGTGTTGACATTGTTTGAATCCAGCATGGGGCCTAAGAGATCAAGAAAAGCGATTTCAATCCAAACCAAGCAGGAAATTATAAAAAAAACATGAACAAGGCATTAGAACAAATGCGCTATGCAAAGAATATGGCATGTCGACATCAACTGTGTCGACAATTCTTGCACAGAAAGACAAATTTAAAGAAGTGAAAGTGAGAGACAAATCTACCAGAGTGTTTAAAAGTAGATCCCTAATTGCAGAAACTGAGAGGTTACTTCTCATCTGGATTAGGGAAAAACAGATGAAAGGTGATTCAGTTTCTACTGAATTCATTTGTGAAAGAGCCAGGGAGATTTACGAACATTTAAAGACAGATCAACCTGGTTCTTCAGGCACAGAATTTGAAGATTTTCGGGCCAGCAAAGGCTGGTTCGAAAAATTTAAGAAAAGAAGTGACATTTTCAGTGTTGTTAGGCATGGTGAAGCTGCTAGTGCTGATAAGGAAGGGGCAGCAAAGTTTTTAGTGGAATTTAAAGAACTGATGGAAGAAGAAAATTATCTTCCACAGCAAGTGTTCAATGTGGATGAAACTGGGCTGTTCTGGAAAAAGATGCCCAAAAGAACATTCATCACCAGAGATGAAGCCTCTTTACCTGGGCATAAACCCATGAAAGACCATCTCACTCTATTGCTTGGTGCCAATGCTTCAGGGGATTTCCGACTGAAGCCTATGCTTGTCTACCACTCTGAAAACCCCAGGGTGTTCAAGCAACAGAAAGTAGTAAGAGCAAAGCTTGGAGTTTATTGGAAGTCCAACCGTAAGGCATGGGTGACAAGACAGCTCTTTAATGAATGGGCTGTTGATGTGTTTTGCCCTTCTGTCAAGAGCTACCTAACCACCAATAAACTCCCTTTAAAGGCTCTTCTCCTCATGGATAATGCTCCTGGTCATGACCCTGAACTTGCCAGAGCTTTGGAGTATCAATTAGACTTTGTGAAAGTGTTGTTTTTGCCTCCCAACACTACATCAATCATACAGCCAATGGACCAGAATGTGATAAGCAACTTCAAGAAGTTGTACATGAAGAAAATGTTTAGGAGGTGTCATCAGGCAACTTCTAATGATCCTGAACTAACACTGAAACAGTTCTGGAAGACAAAATTCAACATCCTGGAGGCTGTAAAATTGATTGTGTCATCATGGCAAGAAGTCTCCACTACATCCCCCAATTCTTCATGGAAGGCTCTGTGGCCATCAGTCGTCCTTGATTTTGAGGGATTTCAGGATGACACAGAGTTGGACCAGGAGATTGTGTCCATTGGTCAGTCATTGGGCCTTGAAGTGGAAGAGGATGATGTCAAAGAGCTTGTGATGTCTCATGAGGAGGAACTTACTCCTGACGACTTGAAGCAACTGGATGAGATGTTAGAGACTGACAATGGTGAGGAGGAAATTGAAAGTGATGACCATATGTCAACTAAAGAGTTGAAAGATGTGATGTACCACTGGGAGAAATTCAGGGAACTAGCTTCAAGGCACCCAGATGTGGAAAAACTGAACTAACTTTGTGTCATGTTGAGGACTCAATGGTCTCCTTCTTTAAACATAAGTTAATGGTGAGGAGGAGAGATGCCCTACAGACCACAATTGACACTTTCTTCAATAAAAGGCAGAGGGAACAAGATGCTATCCCTCAGCCTTCCACTTCAAGAAGGAGAGAGGATGTTCATGGTGGAGAATCTGTCAGTCCAGAGGCTCCTGACATTTTCTTGGAAGGTGACTCACCTTCCAAGAAGCAGTAAAATGCTTCTCCTCCACCTACACTTCCTTCTCATCTCCCTTCTCCTCCTCCACCTCCCACTTCAAATTCACATCAGTATCATCACCTCAAGGTAAGTGTCAATTTCTAACATTTTTGTTGAATTTAGGCAATTTTCGGTGAGCTGGACCCAATTACCCAAAAACCCATTGAAACAATGGTTTCGGTTAATGAGATTTTCGGTTAACGAGCAACCTGCTGGAGCGGATTATGCTCGTTAACCGAGGGACCACTGTAACATCATCCATCATCATTACATATAACACTATCCATCATCACTACATATAACACCATCCATCATCACTACAGATAGGTAAAGTAATTTCCGAGATTCTCGTGCGGATACACAAACAAATAAACAAACAGACAGACAGACTTCTTTGTTTTATATATATGTATATATATAGATTAGCCAAGCAGTGGGAGAATTGTTTTTACGTCATAGTCATGTGCGCGAATCAGCTCGAGTGTTTATGTGACGTAATACTCGAGCACCAATGAGCGTAACTTTCGATTCCCGATCAGTTTCAAGATGGATACTGTGTGTGAAGGGTGTACATTGGCTGACTGGCGGGTTATTCACCGTGTTTTGGAGAATGATGGAGCAGCCATTGATATTTTTAGGGCTCATGGTGTTATTGCATCATCTGTAAAGTGTCCTAATTGAGGTGTATAAGCATCTCAAGGGGCGCTACTCAGTCGAGTGTCCTTACTTGGAGCTGGCGGACGCTCACCCCACAAGGGGTCACAGCTCAAGATTGAAGAAGCCGCAGGTCCAGAAAACTGTGAGGACAAACTGTTTCGGAGTGAGGGTTGTAAACTCTTGGAACAATCTGCCAGAAAGTGTTGTGACGGCATCGAGTGTGAGCTGTTTCAAGACAAGACTTGAACAACACTGGAGCGGGTTCAGGTACATTCAGGAGCCGGTGCATGCCCAGTACTTGCGAACAGTGCGTAACAGAGACGTGACCGATTGCTCAAGCGGCTAACGAGCCGATCAGTGGTAAAGAGGATAAAAGTAAAAGTAAGTAAAAGTCAGTATCGTGCAGAACGCTATACATGGTACTGTAATGATCCCTGGTGACATTTACCAAATAGTGACCCTTAAAATTACCTAACCTAACCTCCTAACCGGGGTTCCGCCTCTGGATCCTCTGGTATATTTAAGTCAATTGCGAGGAAAATATCACTGAAGAAGTGTCTTAACATTGTCAAAACCATCGTAAAAACACATTGCACAATAAAAAATCCATGGTGTCCACTTATAAAATTTTACCGAAAATAAACGGTAAATTTGCATTAGTACACACAACTGTGTTAGAAAGTCAAAACTATGTTTTTCTAGTGTGTTTTTGTGTGTTTTAATTGGTTTTGACCTTCAATTCCGTCGGAAATTGCCCGTGTTTTAGTTATCAGGGGGTTTTGGGTGGGGCGTTTTCCGACAAAAATTATGGCTAAGCAAATACAAAATACACAAAAATACACTAGAAAAATGTAAACCTGACTTGACCTGACCTGACATAACCTAACAAACTCTCACCATATGATGGAATCATTTATTTCTTACCTTAGTTCCTTTGAAATCACTGACAGTGTACGATCACCGTCTCTTCTTTGTCTTGGGGATAAGGGACGAGTTACCACAATGCCACATATGTTGTCTTGACTCTTAACGATATTCACATTCGTTCTTGCAGTTAGGACACTTTACTGAGGTCGGGAAAACACCATGAAATCGAAAAAATTATATAGCTTGTTCGTTTTTTTCCTTAAAACTCACAATCAGCTCCACATAACTGAAGTGACACCCATTGCAGACTTCCATGGTCGGAAATGAATTTGAATTTCAAAATATGAGACCCAAAATAAAAATCGAATTTGATTGGGTAAATTTGTTTAGACCAAATATGACCTTTATTTCTGTCGGAAATTGACCGTTTTTTCATCGCTTTTTTTTCGTGGGACGTTTTTCGAAATAAAAATAATGGCTAAGCGAATAAAAAATACACAAAACCACACTAGAAAAACAAAAACCTAACCTAAGGTAAGAAATAGGTGATTCCATCATCTGGTGAGTCAGTTAGGTTAGGTTAGGTTTTTGTTTTTCTAGTGTGTTTTTGTGTATTTTTTTATTTGCTTAGCCATTAATTTTATTTCGAAAAACGTCCCACGAAAAAAAAGCGATGAAAAAAAGGCCAATTTCCGACAGAAGTAAAGGTCATATTTGGTCTAAACACACAAATACACTAGTAAAATATAGTTCTGATTTCCTAACAGATGGGGACGTGGAAGTGGAAATTTACCTTTGATTGGGCCAAAAATACCGCAAATCAAACCACAAATCATTTTAATTAGTGGCAAAAAAAAACCAAAAACGCTTTTGATTGGCTGCGTGATGTGTACGGGGACCCATGAGTGTGACGATTGATGAAGAAGACAGCAGTGTGGGAGGTGAGGTAAGCCATAATGGCGTTAGATTAATGGAAGAAAACCGAGGAAGACATTGGATACACTATCTCCGTTATTATACATTTCCGACGGTAATGTAATAGATGAAAATTATCTTATAATTAGACGTCTTTTTCGAATATGATAATAGATTTGGGGTAGGTAAGTTGTGTGAACAAATGCAAAAATATCAAATAAACACTAAAACAAATAAGTCGTTGGCAGGACAGTCGTCAATATTAACCAGATGTTAAATATCTAGCTTACACGTAATTTGCGCCACAAAATGACATTGACGAAAATTGTCTTGTAATTGTCAAAATTACCGAGATTCATTTACTTGCAACCCCTTTACCTCACATATACCTAAGGTTAACGAAACTTTACAAAGACATATAAACCGAAACATCTTTATTTCAAACTAAATGTTTTACTGTAAATGAAAGTAAGTGTTTTAAAGTACTTGCGGGAGGTGCAGGTGGAGGAGGGTAAAGTGGAGTTGGTGAACAGGTTATTGTTGTGGTCAGGCGGCAGACAGCCCTTAGTATTATCCGGGAGAGTAACTATTCCTCACGCGCCGCCAGAGTATAGTTATTTGTTATATTAAATGACTAATTAAAATAAAAATAAATAAAAATATGAATCAATAGAGTACAATATTGTGTCATTTTAAATTTCTCAGACAATAAGCACAGCAAACTCATTTTGCTAGATGTTAACGATTACTAAAGTGGTGCACATTTGTCTGGTTCCCGTCGCTCACTAAACAAGCAAGTGGTATGCAAGGTAGGTAGATACCTACCTTGAGTGGTATGTGCCAGTAGAATAGAAAACCGCTTGGGCGGCCGGTCGCGTCTCTGTTACACTCTGTTGGCAAGTACTGGACATGCAGTGCCATGCACTTGCTCCTGAAAGTTTCTGAACCAGACATGGGGTCAGTTATGAATTGAATTGGAATTAATTTTTTTTTTTTTACTTTTATCCTCTTCGCCACTGATCGGCTTGTTAGCCGCCCGGGCGATCGGTCACGTCTCTTTTCCTTTATATTCTTCACCAAAAGGTCGGCTCGCTAGCCGCCCGGGCGATCAGTCACGTCTCTTTTCCTTTATATTCTTCACCAAAAGGTCGGCTCGCTAGCCGCCCGGGCGATCGGTCAC